>NW_016157148.1:96868-233222 GCF_001687245.7 Rhagoletis zephyria | reverse complement strand
TACCAAACTCGGTGTGGTTATTGTGCTTGCCACATATAAGCAAAACGTTGAAAATTATTGAAATCGGACTAAAATAACGGCCGCTTCTCATATAACGGTAAATTTCAGAAATGCTTGAAACTTCAATATTTCGAAATTGAAGGACGCTAATTTACTCAAAATTGATACACCCCGGCTTACCATCTAGCGGAAGGTTTCGGAAAGGTGAAAAAACATATTTAATACTTGCGCCGGGTATTTAATGTTCGGCTCCGCCCGAACTTAGACTTTCTTACTTGTTACATTTATCTTAATCTATTTTTCTTCGAACCAACAATACTCACCCATTTTTAACTTGCCACCTACTATACTAATTCACTAAATAGATTGAAAATAGGCAGCGAATGAAGAGAAAAAAGTTCTTACAATTTTTTTCGTTGGCAAGTCTGATATCGAAATTGATCAGCGTTGTGCAATTAACCGTGCAATACAATGTCAATTCAGTCAGCATAGAGAAAAAAATATTGCCTAAAAATTAAACACCCTAATGCATACACATTATACATGCAACGATTTTTTGCTCATTTTCTAAATATTACCCGTAAGTAGAAAAACGCTGTAATTTTTTTTAGAAAAAGAAGAACGATCTTTATTTATTGCATACATTTCAGATATAACCTTTTCCTTTATACGTGCATTTTTACATAAACTCGTACATATGAACATGCGTACATATTCGTATAAATGTCAAGTATGTATATTGGAATTGCCAGTGACTTTAATACAAAGCGTAGGTAATTTTTAATTTTACAACTAATTAATGAAATCATTGTTGTTGGTCTCTCTTCTTGAAAAGTGGTTTTTAATTTACTGTTTTTTTGTTTGTAATATACACGTACATGTAATGATGTAATGCATTGTTTATCATGTAATCTATGTTTCTATGAAATAATTTTTTTTTCGACAAAATTGTTATGTGCGTGTTGACAAGTGTTAAATAATATAAGTAAATGAATGAGAAATATGTAACCAAGTGGGTTTTAATAGAAAAATTAAGGGTGTTGGTGTCGACTGGGGTGCCTTTAGATGCGTGATAAATATTGGGTATGTCTACGTCGAGTTTCAATACCAAGGAGTTAAGCCTGCCTCAATATCCAAACCTTAGTCGTGTCAGAGTTAAATGGCAGCTGCGATGGTTACGGTATTTGCGGAAACGTCCCTTTGTTTCAGACCGACGATGTCGATATCAGCAAAATCGTTCTTTTGCTATATATAGTGCCGCTGCGATTTAGATATGCAGCTCTTATAGTGCTTTTCAGCACCAAATTGAAAAAATCGCACAGGAGTGAATCGCCTTGTCTAAAACCAAGTTTGGACTCAAACGGCACGGAGAGGTCCTTCCCAGTTTGAACGGAGCTGAACGTTACGCTCAACGTCACTGCGTCGTACAGGCAACTTCTCTTCGTGCTATCAAAAGCAGCTTTAAAGTCGACAAAAAATGATCTGTGTCGATTTGTCTTCTCCAGGATTTAACGTGCTGTGAACCTCTGGTCAATGGTGGACTTATCAGGTCATAAGCCACACCAATAAGATCCAATCAGTTGGTTTTTGAAGGCCTTCAGTCTTTCACACAGTATCGTCGGCAGGACCTTGTACACAATATTAAGAAGGCGATAGTTGGCGCAAACGGCGGGATCTGCCTTCTTGTGGATTGGATAAAGTACACTGAGATTCCAGTCTTCAGTCTTGTATCCATCAGACCAAATTCTGCTTAAAAGCTGGTACATGCGCCCTACCAACTCTGCGCCACCGGCTTTGAACAGCCCAAGCGGTGTACTGCCGGCTCCGGGAGCCTTGTTGTTCTTAAGCCGCCTTATTGCTGTTCTCACCTCGTCTTGGTCAAGTAGAGGGGCGTGAGCTTCATCCATTTACATTAGTTCGGGTTCTCCTTCATCAAACGTGCCACCTGCGTCACCATTCAAACGCGTTGAGAAGTGATCCCTCCATATCTCAAGTGCATTCTGGACATCTGTTATCAGATTTCCATTCTTATCTTTTCCGGAGGAAGGTTATCGGAATATTTTTTTGTTATGTATATTACCGCATAACCTTGGACCACATTAAACGATTTCTATAATAGTTTTTAAAGGAAAGGTGTTACCTCACAGGTGGCCACATACGAATTCGGTTTAAATCCGATAATTGGATCATCATTAAATTTTTATATGAGAATTGAACTCGGTTTTGTTTTTGCTTAAAAATTACTTGTCTTCTGATATAATTTTCGTGCCGCATTCCTGTCTGCCAGCATCTCAAGTCTTCGCACTCACGCCTTCCTGCATCTCCTTTCTTTCTCTTGAAAGTCGTCTTTCTGCCCTCCTTATTTCACGATATCGCTCAGTTGTTGCGCGTGTCGCTAATGGCTGCAGGGTAGTTTTGTATGCTGCATATTTTTCTGCAGCAACTGCGCGGTACTCTTCGTCATACCAGTTATTTCTGCGCGATTGGTAATAGCCAACAACTTCTTCCGCAGCGGTACGAAGTGATTGAAAGATGCAGTCCAACTGCTCATTTATATCCAATTACTATTCGTCGGATTGAAGAAAAACCTCACGATCGACCAAGTACATATATTCCTAACTAGAGACTCTTCCGCGTATGCGGATTTCCCAGCTGCTGAAACTGTAAGTTGAGATCCTTCTTATGGAGATCGTCGCGATCCACCTTGTGTAGTTGGTCACGTTAGAAACTTCAGCTGTGAAATACCAAGCATGCCAATTGCTCGAAATTTTTATGAGCAAACAACGAATTACTTTTTCTATGCATTCCTTAAATTTACTTTCGCTTGATTTCTGATTAGTCCATAAAAAAACAAAATTATGTATTCTTGGGACAAGATTTCTAGTCAATAGCCGACGCAAATCCGGGTGTACGATGGGGACTCATTCGAAATCAAAAACATTTTCTAACTGAAAAAAATGGTAAGTATTGGGAAAAACAGAAAAATTAAAAATATGACAAGGTGTGTTAAAAGCAAAATCATTTTTTTCGCCTATATTAACCGCAGAAAAAAGTTTTTTTTTGGTAACCACAAAAAGTACTCATACTCCATATATTGCACAGTTGCTTATCAATTCTTACATACACTAAAATTTATATACTTCTGGCCTTATTCATAAAAATAAAATAGATTTAAAGAGCTCTATAAAGTGACAATTTTATACAAATTTTCGATTTATAAAGCAGTTAAAGTCTTTCTTTATTTTTTATGAATTTGGCTGCCCCTTTTATATTTGAATTCACTCGTATTTTTGGTATACCATTAATTTTATGCTTCGTTTAGTGTTCACTTATTAATTTGAGTGCTAAATTGGAAGAAGCAATCGTTCTAATACATATGTACATATGTATTTCTCTCAACTTTCTTCTTAGCTCTAACTCCATTTGCATTCATTAATACTTTGGTTTTCCGCGTTATGTTTACAGTACTTTAAATAATTTTTGATTTTCGTTTGCACCTACAAACATACATGTATTGTATGTACGTATACATATTTCATTCAACTGCATTACATTACTTAATTTTATTTCTTAAACGTTTACAATACTCTTCTGCTTTTTCTTGTCCTTCTCCTATATAACTCGGCTGCTTGTTTTACATACATTTATACTGATTACTCATTTATTGCCCAACCACTATTTGTGCCATTCCTTTGTAATTTTTACTTCATTTGCCTTTTTTTATTTCGTACAGATCTTCTAGCATACTTCTCCTAGTCCAAGTATCGTTTGAAAAAAAAAGAACTGAAACCTAGAATTTACTAAGTATTCAATTGTGTTTCTTTTTTAACCTTAAGTCAGCCTTTAATTCTTAACGGGGGAACAAATACACATGCAAATACATATTTACTATAATTTTCAAGCACTTTTCATACGTATATTTATATAATAATTACTAGACTTACAGCTTGTAGAAAACATTTATTATACAAAAATTATTCATACTTTTACAAATATATATTTATAAATGGAGTAATTGCGTTTATAGATAATTTGGAAGTTTAATGGTTTAGTACAGAAGCCAACTTCAAGCATTATGTGGGGCTGTTTCTCTTCTGTCTTATATATTTTTTTTTTAATTTTCTTACGTAGTAAATTTAAATTATAACTGCAGCAGATGAACCAAAGCTTGGTAAACAATCTGTTGCTTATATATTTAAAATTTGTGTTTAGTTAAAATGAATTTAAAAATAACTGTACCAAACTACACTCTGCTTCACTTGAATGGGCTCAAAGAACCGGGTTCATATATTTAATTTTAGCATTGGAAAATCATATTTTTATAAGCCCATTTTGATGAACGAAGAATTTTGTAGAAAAATTGAATTTGTTGATTATTTTGAATAGGCATAGGGGCAAAAGGATAAAGGAAAGAAGAGACACAACTATTTTAAGAGAGCGGAATAAAATCCAATCAATAATTATTATAGTAAGATACAAATTTTGCGAGGCATCTATAACTATTATTTTGAAATTATGAATTAGTGTTGGAAAAAATGTTAGATAATGGTATTTTTTGTTAAATAAAAATGTACTAAAAAGTATTGAATTTTCACCCCCGAATATGACTAATGTCCTTATTTTCCATAAAAATAATATGGCATAATTTGTGTTCTATAAATAGGTTGACTGCTGCGAAAAACTAAGAATTTGTTCCGTTCTTCTCGTTTCTACAGCTACTGAGGTGAGAATTTGTGCATTATGTTGCCGGCAAGAAAAACGTCCCAAAATATGCGAAATTATGTGAAGGCCTATCGTTTATTCCATGAATTTTTAAAAGTTGAAATTTGATCTAACGTTTTATCAAAATACGAATTTGCGCTGCTGTGGAGAATTTTATTAAGTTTGCTGTGCATACGGTTTGCGCCGAATAAAATTGGCCGACATACATTTTTCCATAACTCTGCATTACATTAAATGTTTGATACGTTCAGAAGCCGCAGCAATTGGACGAAACCGTTATTAAAAAAAAAAATCAGTGATTGCTGAGCGAAATTATGTGCTTCTGAACGGGTACATTACCTGTACAATTCAACTGTTGTCTTAACCCTTAAGTACTGTTGTTAGTCTCTCAGGCCCGAGACAATTTTTAGATTAAAATTAATATTTCGTTTATGGGTCGGTAAATTTCATACTACGAATAGCTTTTACCGAGTCAGCAATTAGTTAATTAGCATAGTGATCAAACGTGTGCGTACTTGCGCGTGGCCTGTGAGACCAAACCACCATTGACGTAACTATTTTTCGATTGTTTTTTAATGTCCTACCTATCAAATGATATCTGTCGGGGAATCTGGCAGGAATTTCTAGCAGTACTAATATTTTTAATAATTTAAGTATGCTACTTGCAACAAATTTTCTTGTAAATATTGGAGATATTTTCTTCTTGTTTTTATAGCGATATAAGAAATCAATGTTGAAAAGCCAAGAAAACAAACACTACTGAACAAACATTCCATTGTGAGGTTTGCCTAATTTCTTTTTAAACAAATGAATCACTTTTTTGCTTAGATTTTGTTTTTAACATGTAGTTTGCAGATATTGCTAATAAAATTTTAATTAAATTGACTTAAATTTAAAAATGTGCGAAGGTTTTAATTTGTTGCGAAGTCAAAGGATAATATTTTCATTAAAAATAGTTAATGCGATGATAAAGTCAACCGTTGAGTTAATCAGAAGTGGACAGCAACGCATTCTGAAGGTGCAATAGCAACAGTTACTGAGCACTTGCGCCTTCTGAAAGTGCCTATTATTGAACTTTTGAAAAAGTGGCATAAAAAAGGTTGCGGAAAATAAGAAGGATCACATGATCGCAACAAGCGATCACCAAAAAAAAGAAGCAGTGCTGTAATTGCTGTTTTTTTTTTAGAAATTCATATGTATGTAGCATAATGGAGCACGAGAAGTACGGTTTAGCGGACTTTTGTCAACTTCCAGGGCCAGAATTGCTATTAAAACTGGACTAAGCGCAGGCTTCGAGCATCGATTCACACGAAAATGGGAAATTTGTTTTTATACGTGTGAAATAAGAAAATTTCCTGAGCTAAGAAAAAAAGAAAAGATAAAAGCGGGAATTTTGGATGACCCACAACAAATATAAATATTAATAAAGGTATGAAATAAAATTTGTTTCTATTTATGTCATCTGTATAAAGTCTAAAGTTAAGAGGGAATTATAGATCACTTGATCAGTGTTGTTATTCTAAATGAGATTAAAATTAAACATCTCCGATGTCCACAATTACAGCTATAAGCTGGGCCTAAAAAAAAATCAGTGCCTGTTCAAGTGAAACGGAGTGTGTTTTTAATATATTATTAACCCTCCATCTCACCTCCTCTAATATCTTATCAGCAAAACAAATTCTTTTATTTACTATAAATCCATAATAATATTAAACTTAACTTTAAAGTAAGTGCAACTAAGTATACCCTCAGCCCGATTCTAGTGACTACAAAATGAATACGATGTGCCAGGCTACAATCACTTTAGAATCGAGCTGCCAATTTATTTGCTGGCAATATCCTAAGCTTTTATTAGCACGACTCTTAAGCACATAAGTATACCGTTAATTTAAATTTACAATACAATACAATATAAGTACACATGTTTTGCATATATGTATGTGAATATGTACATATGTATGTATGTAAGTGAAAGTGCATGAGTAATATAAATTCATGTTTGTTTATGTTTATTTGTATTACATAAATATCTATATACTAAATATATGTGTATGTATGCATTAAAAAACATATTCGTTGCTTTCGTGCAAATAATACCTTAAACAATATTCAACTACTCTTACAAGGATTATAAATAAATTCGAATGATGAGAAAAGGCTCGTTAAAAAACTGAAATAAAACTATTATGTAATAAAAAATATATTCAAACATGAATTCGCAGAGAAAGATTCGAAGAAAGAGTTTACCTTAGGTTTCTTTTTTAACAAATTGTAACAAAAATTTGCTCCATCTGTTGCTGAAATGTAAATAAAAGCTCCGTGCACATTTTTAGCGCGTAATTTCAAAAATGATAAAATGGAATTGTGTCACTTTCGAAGATCGTCTGCGATATTTTGTCTTATTACTTGGAAACTTTTGACTTTATATGAGTACACATTTGTAGTTGCCTCCCCGATCCTCCCACTTAAGAGAATAATCAGCCTCATTGCGTAAGTCGTAAATTAGGCTGAATTGTACGACTCGACAACATTAGCATTGTCTACTGTCGTGCTGAAATAAGTAAACGACGAAAATTGTCGAAAACTATGCAGTGCTGCCAAGTTCTTCCGTTTTAATACACTAGTCGAGTGGAAATTTTAGGCAATGACGCTAAATTTTCGATACGATTCGACTCTCGAAAAACGACTTGCATTCGGCACGACTCTCGCAATGAGGCTGAATATTGTGGTTTGACAGTTCCAAAGGTTTTAGTCAGAAGCACAAAGGAACAGACTATTTATTTTCCGCCACTATCGATTATTTTTTTGGCACTATCGATACTCTGACAGAAAGGTCATTCAACATTTATTCATTGTCTATTGTCGTGCTGAAATAAGCAAACGACGAAAATCGTCGAAAACTATGCAGTGCTGCCAGTTTTATTCCGTTTTAATGACATCAAATTTTCGATACGATTCGACTCTCGAAAAACGACTTGCATTCGACACGACTCTCGCAATGAGACTGAATATTGATGTTCTAACGATGGTTGTGCAGCTCTACCTCCTGCAGCATTCCCCTTGGGGATTTTTTTTTGTAAGTGTAACAACATTTTTAACTGTACTGAAAAACTTGTCTCCACAATTAAAAATGCTATAATTCCCACCAAACAATTTTGTTGACGGCAATAAGAAAACGTCTCGCCCTCGGCAACAAATTTATTGTCGCTCGCCATCGTATCGATTTATTATTACCAGTCGCTCTAAAACGTCCGCCGAAGGCAACTCGCCTGGGCGAGTCGTTTTCTTATTACCTGAATGAGTCGTTTTCATATCGCTTCATTATTGCTTCAGACGATATTTTTAAAAACTTTCTTTTTAATAATTCATTTATTTTTTTTTTATACAAAATTGGGACTTGAAAACGAAATTAATTATTTCTATCGCTATCGCGCCTCATATTTTTTCACTGCTACCTTTGTACCTGTTGGGAGTAATAATGAGAACATATGTATTCCTAAAATGACATGAAAGAAATTATGTTGCCGATTTCTCATGTTTTGCATATGTGAACTTTTCAATAAGACTCGGCACCATCGCATACAGTTCGTGAAATCCAAAGCTTTTTAGAAAAAAAGCTTCAGTTCTTCGCAACAATCGCCAAATTTTCCTTATGGTCCATTCTCGAGGCCAAAAAAATGTGAAACAGCCAACGCGTTGAAGATTGTTCTTCGCCGCTACATTCGTGCAGCCTGTGAAGCACTCCCGGACAGATTGGACGATACTTTGCGAGCTAAGGGTGGCTATATTGAAGAGCAATACACTTTTCAAGATGTTTGTAAAAAAATTTACATATCTATAGCATTTTTAATTGGCAACCGCCACGTATTTCATGGTCGAATGTAATGAATGGGTGAAATGAATTTTTTCGTTTGCGTCGCCCTGCCTAGATCTGGACCCTAAATATGTACTTAAAGCGCAATTTCGCCAATTTCGTCTGGAGTGCGGCGTTGTGCAGTCTCGATCACCGCTACTAAACATACATAACTGAGGCTGCAATGAATACAAAGGAGGGACTCATCCATGCACATGAACCAGCAGCCGGGTTCCAACATTTGCAATCGCTAAATTTGATCGCCAAAAATCTTCAAAAGAACAGCAGATGCGCGCCTAACAAAATTCAACATCCAGTTACATACGGCTCATACCGTCAGCTTTAGCTGATTACACATTGCTTACGTTCCTTTTTATGTTGTATTTAGCGCAGCGATTGTCCGAACTCCACGGCTACGTCCCTGATAAAGCATATCAGATTTTACTGTCTGTATCCCAAAAGCTGCCGGCAAGTGATTTGAAGTATTTTTTCTTGTCGGATTACATTAGATTGAATCGAATTTACAATTTCAAACGCTGCGTTTTGTCGCTTTTGTTTTCAAACAAAAACCAAAGTAAATTGAAATCAAATTAAAAAAAAAGAAAGAATAAAGACTTTAAAACAATTGAAAATTCTCAAATTAAACAAAAACAATAACGTGCAATTTATGCTATTTACATACTCATTATACTCATTTTCATCTAATTGCAAATTAGTTCGAATGAACTACCTCATGCACATATTTTTTAAATATGTAAAAATACTTTTTTTCTCTACAATTCAACATTACTCATATTAAAATTCTTTCGTTTTTTGTTTTTTTGCCTTTTTCGCTTTTTACTACATGCGTACTCTTATTTTCTGTCTAATAAAGATTAATAAACTTACACTTCGCAACAACACATATATATGTCTCACTTGCTGACGGCCAGCCAAGCAACTAGCCAGCCTACAGCTTGCTTTTTTCTCAATATTTTAAGCCAATCCACAATTTACTAAATGCCAACGTTTTTTTTTTGTTTTGTTTCTTTATAAGGGGTTTTTTGCCACACACTAAATACAATCCAACTCATCCAAGTCATATTTATATAGATGGACGCAAAGTGTTTTTTGTTGTAATATAAATTTGTATAGATTTATTTTAATCGGTCAATTTGCATTCACTTTTATAATAAAAAGTAATAATAATAATAAATGTAATAGTAATAACCTAAAATTACTTAAATTATATTTTGTAAATATAAGCATTATGTATATATGTATGTAATAATTACTTTTACTAAAATTAGAATTACAAAACATTTATGCGAAACATAGAAACAAACATTTTTTAGACAAAATAAGTATGTTTGTAAGTATATAGTATTGCTATATATTTTCTATCTTCTTTGTTCCATTTAACGGTTTTGATTTCAGCTGCTGCTGATTGAATTGTTTCCTTTCTTTTTTCAGTTTGGGATTAATTGTAATGCAAAAAATGTACATTTGCTAATAAAATACTAATTTCGTGAGTTTGTGTAAATTAGACAATAACATTTGCAATTTGTGTGTGTTTTTTTTTTTTTTTGGTATTTGTTTGCCAAAAGTGTATAAAAACAAAGACAATTGAATACAAAGGCGATGAAAATTAAGATTTGTTTACATACAAAACCAAAAATGATGCACGGTAAAGGGGAAGGCACGAGTATTTGTTCAGCTCATGCATTCGTTTTGACATTTTATATAATATATGTAATGCATGTACATATAAGCGCGCGCCTAAGCATGGTGTGGTGAATCGCATAACATATTGTTTATTAAAGTAGTGGTAGATAATTCGCAATACAAAATAAAGCATTGTAAATAAACTTGCTTAAATTTTTAAAAATATTGTATGCATTTACAAATGCGTTTTGTATGCATGCGTATGTATATGTTAATGATATATATATCTATGTTGATATATTAAACTGTGACTTTTATAATGTCTAGGCCCGTAAATGTGTGTGTGTGTGTGTGTGTGTGTATGTACGTTACATTGCATTTGATTTTTACCTATTAATTTGCATATGCATTTCATCTTTACATAACTATATAAATAATATATTAAATATTTTGATTACTATTTGTTGTGTTGTAAAAAATAATATGTTAAAAATACAAAAAAAAAACACGTGACAAAGTATTTAATAAAGTGATGGAGAAAAATCGCACAAAAAAATATTCTTTACTAAATATATCTAATGCTTACTACTTTTTATATGCGTTACTACCGAAAACAAATATGTATTACCAATATTCTAGCCCATTCTTTGCGAATTATGTAAATTTCTTATACACGATAAAAAAAAAAATTTAGGCGTAAAACTTCTTGACGAATTTCCATTTTAGCTTGCATTAATTTGATTTCTAATCAGTTTGCTTCAGTCAATTTTTAACCATTAGCTTTATACTTCAATTTTTTTCGTTCTAGTCATAATTAAATGAGTGTCATGAAAAAATTTAGTCTTAATTGTCCGATTTGGGAAGATGCTTTAAATTGCTATGCTTTGTTACTTTGCTGCTGTGTCGATTGTTACTTTTGCTTGTCGTTGCATGCCGCAGCTTTGGAATCGGCTTAATTGGCGTTACTGCCGATACTGCTGCTGTGGCGGCACTTGTTGCTGTTGTTGATAGCTGCAACGACTTAGTAGCACCGTCGGCTTCAGCTTTATTGGCTAACAATGCTGTCGCTTTTGTTGTTATCTTTGCTGTTGCATTTGTTGTTGTTGCTGCTGCTGCACCAATTGGCAACATACTGCTACTGCTGCGACTCATCTTAGTACTAATGCTGTTATGTAGTATATTATTTGTGTGGATGTTGTTGTTCCTGTGGCGTTGGCAATTGCTATGCTGTTGTTGTAGTTGTATATGTTGCTTTTTCATATTATCGCTAATGTGAGACGTGCTGCTGGAAGTGTAAAGCATTTATCAGTAGGCCTGCGCCTCCTTATAATCACTCTGATCTGATGTGTAGAAGTCTTCTAGTTTCCATTGCAGCGTCTCAAAGGTCGGTCGTCGCATTGGATCCTTGTGCCAGCACTCGAGCATAATTTCATATAGGCGTGGTTCACAATTGGGTGGTGCCGGCATACGATAGCCGTGTTCGACTTGCGTCAAGACTTCGGCATTAGTCATACCTGCAAGAGAGCGATACAGGAGTGTTAATAAATGTTTTGAATAGTTCCATAGTAAATTATATATGTACATATGTATTTGAGATATTGGATAATTGAACTTTGTACGAGCACAAAATACTTGACAGCCCAAAAGCTGTTCGGTCAAGCGCTTTCATCTTTTTTTTATAAAGCATATTGTGCCTCCTAAGCATATAAAATAAAATAAAAATTGAAATATCAGCTTACCAGGATATGGTATGCGTCCGTACGTCACTAACTCGGTGAGTAAAATGCCGAAACTCCACACATCAGACTTTATGGAGAACTTGCTGTAGTTGGCAGCTTCAGGTGCTGTCCACTTGATGGGGAAACGTGCGCCTACGCGTGCCTCATACTCATCTTCTTTTATAAGTCTAAAAGGAGAAAAATAATTAAATTTCTATGACCTTAATAAAAAGCATATTTTTTTAGGATCTTGTTAAGATATAATTAATGTAGACTTAACTTAAACTTACGCAACTTAAAAGCAATCTATTAAATGGGTAACACTTAAGATATAAATTGTTAATTTACAGAAATGCATTCTACATTATATTTCAATTCACTGAAGTCTATGAAAGTTATGTCCAAAACCTCTGACTTTTGAAATCTGCACAAAAAGAATTATTGGTTGCTATGTAGTGATCATAATTCGGTTGACATTTTTTACTGTTGCTTTCTGTTTGTAGTCATTCTACCGGCATGTTTGTTGATTGGTGTCCCAAGCATTGACCCAGGACCCAATTATGGCTGGAAATGAAATTTCGCTGGACATAAATGAGGCAATAAATGCAGATGCCAGCAGAATTCTCCCTTATTACCCTATCTCTCTAGAAGTAAAATTCAACCGAAATTTTTTCGTGTAATCTAGCTTACCAAGTCCATACATATGTACTTATACATTAGTCCTAAATGGGTCAAATAAAGTTCAATTTGTTCCAAACGATTTTGAGAAACTCATTGTGGGATTATATCAGGAGTATACAATTTTTTTATTGGGACCCTGTAAAAACAGCTAAATCGGGTTTTTCTATAACCCAGTCTGAGACTTTGAGCCTGATTGTAGAGTTCACTGCGATTTCGCCTATTGTGAAATCCTATGGGTATAGATTTTTTTCCCAATGACAAATACCAATCGCGTTCCTGGATCAGCCGAGCTAATTCTACCGCATAATTGCTGATAATAGGCTTGCACAGTGGTAGAACAAATTAAAACCGCATGACATTTGGACGAGTTTTAACATATTTTTTCATTTCATTTTCATTTTTTTTTTTATAAAAATATAGTTCATTCTTTAACAAAACCTCAAAAACTCAAGTTTCAAACTCTGCGCAATATTAAAAAAAAAAACAACTAACTTTCGTAAAAATTTCGAGCTTTTATAATTAAATTTCCTAAAATTCTGAGTATGAAATTTTGCACCCTTTTGAATTTTAGTAGAATTAAGTACAAGTTTTAAATGGCTTAAAATTACCGTTGACTATTTAGAACTGTTTTTTGTCCCATTTGCATCCATATAACGAATAAACACAATTTATTTTTATTCGATAGAAAACCGGAATATCTTCCAAAGAAAAAATTCTAAAAAATAAACGGCCATTTGAAACTTGTACTTTATTCTACTAGAACCACTATATCTGCATGTAGCTTTTTATCGAGCTTATAGGGAAAATATTGCAAGACTGCCGAGATTTTTAAATATTTATTGATAAAACTAGGCGTCATACTGCCGCAGAAGGCGAAGACAACTGCTACAAGACCCATTTAGTATATAGAGTTAATCGAAGACAGAGATTGGAAGAATTTCAATCCGCCATTAGCACGGGAATTGCTTATCTTTTTGTAAATGGAAAATTTTTGGGGTCAGAGAATAACCATCGGTCTGGGAGGCATAACAATTATGACACATTTCTTATTAAATGAAAATAAAACTTTTTTTTTTTAATAATATTATCCAGCATATAATGATAAATGGCCTTATTCATAAAGCGACTCATAAAAATAAATATACTTTATAGCTAAAACCTATTTTATTTAGTAAATGGTAAGCTGAGCAAAATCCAAAATTGTAACGCTCACTTACGCTGTTATTCGCATTTACTCAATTTTCACCATTACAGCTAATTCTATGTGAACAATACACAATTGCAAAATTGCTTCTCACTAGATACGGGGTAAATATTCTATTCTACAACACTTACCTCGCCAAACCAAAATCGGCAATCTTGACAACATTATTGTCGCCCACAAGCACATTACGCGCTGCCAAGTCTCTGTGAATGTAATTCTGTTGCTCCAAATAAGCCATGCCAGCAGCAATTTGAGCGGCCATATCGATGAGTATCGCCATTTTCAGACTGCGCCCCTTGCCTGCAAGTACTATAAATTATTTTCAACTGCACATTATAAACTTCATGTAACGCAATGACAAACTACAAGCTAGCATATATGCATAAATAAAATGACTTTAATATACATACATACAAATATAGTACATAGAAAATACATATATTCTTCTATTCTAAGAAATTGACTCTATTAATATAATTATGGCATTAAATTATGAAGAGGCGAGAAGAGCAAAATATATATAAACAAAAAAATTGCATAAATTAACACTAGCGCACCTTGCAGGTACTCCAACAGTGAACCGTGTTTCATCAATTCGGTGATGATGTAGATCGGTTCCTCTACTGTGCAAACAGCATAGAGCTGTATGAGTTTTGTGTGACGCAGCTTTTTCATAATTTGAGCTTCAGCCAAAAAGTCTTTTGGATCCATTGTGCCTGTAGAATGTAAAGAAAATATGATTAGTAAAAGTACTTAATATGCTCTTAGCATTTGTTGACCAACCTGATTTCAGCGTTTTAATCGCCACCGGTGTGGTATTATTCCACAAGCCCTCCCATACTTCACCGAATTGTCCAGAGCCCAATTTGCGCACGAATTTGAGAGAAGTTCTGTCGATCTCCCATTGATCGCGTGTTCGATGCGATAGACCTTCGGTGACGGGTTTCTCGATCTGAGTGTAAAAATATTAACCAAAAAAATTTATTAGAAATATTTATATAGAAAAATATGTATAGATAGGCTTAGATAAGTAAGAAGATACGTTACATTGGATTTAAAGAGTGTTTTGTAAAATGTTATTGGGTGTATTTTGTACAATAATGCTCGAGTGTTTATTGATAAGTAGATTTTATTCAGCACAATTTATGAGGCAAGTGAGTATGTATGTACATGTAGTTTTTTGTTTTTTTTTTTGCTTGTTTGTGGTATATTTAATTTTTCACGAATAGGTGGAAGTGGTGAGATTAAAGCAGTGATTTCTGAGAAGACGAACAACACTTTGAACAGCAAATTATTTATTAAGAAAAGTGCACGGTGGTTTCTTAATCAATTTCTAAATGCGGTAGCATTAAAATACAAGTTTGAAATTTCCAGTTAAATTTGTTTGATCTTGTATGGGTTAGCCTACCATAGTTAAAACTTTATCACAATTAAAAACGAACTAAAGAACTGAGATAATCTACGTATCTTTCAAATAAATTAAAAGGCCAATATTTTTGTTTTTGTCATCAGATTTTTCAGGCAAAAAATTAGTCACATCTCAAAAATAAAACGGGAGGCTAAGTTTAACATTTAACAAAATTTGTATTTTCAATGGCATATAATGTGCGGCTTATAATGTCAGAAATATTCGAAATGACTTTTTATTCGAATATGTGAAAATAAAATATTTATCCACTTAAAAATATTTCTATTCTGTACTTCGTTGTTGTTGTTGTTGTTGTAGCGGCNTGCCCTATGGACGGACAACTTCTGAGATACTTCGCCGACCTAAACGGGGTCAGATCGCCGAAACAACAGCCCTTGGTCGGGTGAAACCCGAGTCATTCCGGTACGTAGAACCGGCTGTCGTGGGAATGTCTGTACTTCGTATTTTCCTTGGCTTTACACTACCTTGTGCTTAAACGAATTTGTATTGGATTTGTCAATTACCACGTACGCATGTACATTAGGGTGAATCACCAAAAAAAAAAAAGGTTACCCTTTTCCACCGGAATTATAAAGGTAATTATAATTTAAGACTTCCGCCAAAATATTTTGGAAAATATTAAAATCTATGTGAGTGGCTAGACCCATCTGAAAACACCGCCCAAAAATCCCATTATTTTGATTACGTTGACACAATTTTTAAACATTTTTAGCTTAACTCTTCTACCATTTGTGGTAATTTTTAAGAAAAAAAAAATATTTTTAAACACCAACTATCTTTATATAAAATTTCGCTTTTTTTGGGGGTACTTTCAAATAGGTCCAGCACACGTAAATTTTAATACAAGTATTTTTCCGAAATATTTTGGTGAAAGTCTTAGAGCAGTTTTCTTATGTAGGTTTTAAAATTTACCTACCCTTTAAATACAAATCTTGTTCTGAAAAAAGTGTTTGAAGGGCAGATAAATTTTAAAACCTACATGAGAAAACGACACTCGAAATATAACACCGTGTGACAAAACAAAATATTTGGAAACACTCGAATCAATTAGGGAGTTCACAAGGTGTTGTATACTGTCGTACTGTTGTATGTCATAAACTTTAAACGGCTAAAACTATATTTAAGGAATTCGCAAGCTAACAAAAAAGTTTTACTATGAAATTTCACACAATTAAAAAATAGTTGGTGGTGATTTCAAGTCCTCTAAACATTTATTTAGCCGTTAAAAACTTTACAACATACAACAATACGACAAGTACGACACCTTGTGAACCACCCAAATATGCTCACAAAACTATGGGCCAAATATAGTAAAACTGCGTATTTCGTTTTTCTCTCTGAAGTCAGGCTTTGTTTAAAATTATCATTTGATCTCAAAAGTATTTAAAAAATCCAGTGCAATGTGGAATATTAATTGGGTACCAAATGAAACAGAAAATTCTGTAGAATTAAAAAAAAAATCATATAAGGACGAATAGATATTGAAAAGGGCCTTTTAATTAATTTTATCTTTTAAGCTAATATAGATAGACCGCCGAAAGTTCAGAATTTGGTCGAGTGTATATTAGTCCTCAAAATATAATTTTTTTCAAAAATAAATATTTCAAATTTTCAAGAATATTGCAAAATCCAATTTTCAAAAGACACTTTCAATACCTATACACAAAAAAATTATGTGCTTTAATTCTACAAAATTTCCTCTTTAATCTTATACTCATACTGTTTTTCTACATTGCACTGATTTTTTAAAGTCCTTTCAAAAATCCTCACGCCAGAGAGAAAAACTAACAACGCAGTTTTACCGCATTCGGTCCATGGTTCCGCGAATATATTGATTTTTTGTGTGTGAAATTGATGGTCGCACGGTGTGAACAGTGTAATTATAAATTTTTTTAGCCCGAAATCGTTCACTTTTCACTTTTCGCTTATGTGTCCTACGGGCATATGAAAAAAGTCGGGGGAAACGCACGATTAGGTTGAATAAATTTTATAATTCCCATGGAAAAACAGTTCCGATTTCTTTTTTTTTTTTTTTTTGTATGGAGAGCGATTCACACTAATGTATATGGCTCTTGGTTCAGAACTACTCGCATAATCCCCATTTTTTTCATAATTAGTTATCTGTTTCACCAATAGAAAGTATTATTCCACAAAAAAAAATCATTATTGTTTTATATGAAAATGATACGAAATGTATGTAACTCAATAAAATAATATCCTAAAAAAATTTAGTCTTTTTTTTCAAAAAGAAAAATTATACAATTCGCAGTAATGAGTGAATCGGTGGGTTGATACAACAACGAAATTGTAAGAGGACTTGTGAAAACAACAACACCAATGTATGGAAGATTCTATGAAATAAGACCACACGATTTTCCACGCTTCAGAGCGCTTTAAACCATCAAAGCGGTGAGAGCGAGAAAAAAGTATGAACATTTTTTTTTGTATTATTTCTTGACACATTAATTGATGTATAAACACAGGTATTTAGGTAATAACGAAATTATTGGTGACTGCTGATAGGTGGACGCTGTGTGTGTATGGTGGTTGTGGTTTAGTTAGAAACAACTCCTACCTCGAAAACACCCGCAAATTGGTTAGCCTATTTCATTTGTTTATTTTATATTTTTTCAAGTTAAAATGTGATTTGTTTGAAGTAGTTAGTCAGTATTTTTTCCAGTATTATTTAGTATGCGAAAAAAATAATTATTTAGGAAAGTATTGTAAAATAGAATCACAAAAAAAAGAATTAAAAATTTTAATAAATAAAATTGCATATTCAACAACAAATGAAGACAAGGGTATGAAAAAATGCAATGCATGTAGGTCGGTAGGAAAAACTGAGTCGAAACAGTGAGACGAAACAGAAACAAACGCATGTACTCGTAGTATGTAATGAACCTTAAGGTAACATAAGTATTAAAGAATACAAACCGCTATCATCTAAATGTAATGATGAGTTACATGAATGAATGTGAATGTGCATGAGAATATTGAATATTGAATAGGAATAATTGAAATATTAACCTGTACACATGGCTTGCATAGATTGACACACAAACCATCGGAATCCTTGGAATAATGTTCAACAAGTTCTTGGAGTGTTCTGCGAGAGAAAAAAAAATATTCGAATGAATAATAAACGTTGATTAAACGCGTTGATTGAATTTTCACAATCACTCACCTAAAAGTTGTGCGACGCGCAATAAAGAAGCCACCCTCATCCAATTGTCGTATACGGTAATGCTTTACTGTGTCACCATCACGTACTGTCAATAGAGAAATAAAAATTAATATTCATCGTAAAGTATGTACTTATATACATACATATTCGAAAATGCAATTAGGCGTACAAAAACATTAAAACATTTGCAAATTGCATGCACGCTGCCATCAGGGTTTTTCTAATTCCATTTTTTTTTTTTTTTTGTATCAATATAATTGATTTTTTTTTTTGCTTTTACTCACCCGATAGTGAATAGTCATTGTGACGACTCTCAGAGTCGCGTATCAAATATGCGCCATGTTCATTTTCTGGCAGTAATAGTTTCTTCTCAGCCTCGATTCGTTTTATCTTACGGAAGTACCAACTGTAAAGATAGTAAAACGAAATCAAATGTAATAAGTCATAATTTTCTATTGTTAATTTAAAGAAGAAGATGCCGTCGGCTTGCAGCAGACAAGGAAATGCAATAAACAGCCAATTGATCGTTGCAAATTTGCAAATAAAAATATGTATACAAAAAAAAAAAGTATAATGAAAAAATTAGCAGCAAGATAAGCTACCGTTTGTTGCCTTGTGATGCAATAGGCCACGCTGAGTGGGGAGAGCCAACTCGTTGTTACTGAACGTGAATGATGGTCAAGAGTGGGGTAATAAAATCTGCTAGCACTGTTGTGACGGCGTTAATGAAGCGCAGTAAAAGGCGTCTTGCAATAATGACGTAATTTCGTGTGAATTGTATGCGAAAAATGAATTTCATCATAACGCGTTATACATATGTAGTATATATAAAGGCTAAGAGACAAATGTATCAAATATATATGTATGTATATTATAAAAAAGTACAAAAAAAAAAATCTAGAGGAAAAACAAAGACTATTTCGATCCAGCACTGTTTGCTCGGAGTGGGAGGCAAAGTTTATGCATTGAAATCGAATGGAATGTGTGTGGTCGGAAAAACCAAACACATTTTTTCCAAGCACTCAGGCAATATTGCCCATTGTACTTAAAGCTCTGAGAGAGGATTTAGAGAATAGGTACATGGTAATTCATTGCTCCTCTTACTGCTTACTAGACCCTTTAATGAGCGTTAACTGTTTGTCGAGGGAAAGACAATGTAACTAGATATGCCATTCAAAATATGGCGAAGGCCGGACAGCGGCAGAGTAAAGGCCAAAACACAATAGCGCAGTGGCAGTGGCAGTGACAGTTTTTAAAATCAGCTGTTACTGCTAATATTGGCAGTCAATGCCGCAGCAAACACAATACGGCGTTGTCAGTGACTGCTTTTTTTGACATTCCCTTTTGTTTGTTTACATTTTTGTTGTTGCCTTTTAGGCTTCAGTGACATCAACAGATGTTGGCTGCGTTTCATTTATGTCAAATTCAGCATGCGAAGTTTGCTGCGATGAAGGCAGTGGCAGTGAATTTAGAATTTGGGCTAAACTGAGCAGTACTGCTAGCTGCCACTGCTGTATTGTGAGTCGCTTCATTGGACACCACACTTTCTAAAAAACAGCTGATTTCGAAAAACTGCCGCTGCCACTGCCACTGCGTTATTGTATTTTGGGCTTAAATCGACGGCTCAGTGGACTGTAGCCCTATCTCAGCAAACGGTTAAAAGCTCCCTAATTCAGAATTTGGTTGAAGAATGCCGTACCTCAGCAATCGGTTCAAAAATTACCTATCTCAGCCAACGATATAGGGCGATTTCGAAGCGGCAGCTAAGATAGCGCGTTTTTTTAACCAAATTCTGACCGGGAGCCGAGATAGGCCGATCTTCCACTCAGCCGACAAAATGTTCTCTACTATCCTCATTTTCCAAACAAGATGCACATAGTAGATTGTTAATTATGCCTATAATACACATACGTATATCGTCACCATGGATTGAGCTCCGTAATCAGTCCTTTCAAGGCTCGTAGATCACTCCTTCTCTGTAAGAGATGGAATTTTGCTACTATCCGGATTAACGGCGATTGATAAAAATTGTACGGCAGTATTGCGGACTAAGTGATCCGCGAGGATGTGGGTTCGAGTGTCATGGCAGAATTTTTTAATTTTTTAACTTCTTCAATTATTACTTTTATTTAGTTTTTAACGTAATTATAGTTGTTGAAGCCTTTCTTAATAAAATTAAACTCTAAAAAATTTAATCAAAAATANCCCTATTCACTACAGATGTCGCCCTATGCACTATGCTTTTTTATAGGAACTTTTCAAAGCAAAGCTTTATGGTGTCGGACACACAACATTGAAAGTTTCTGGATCCACAACATTGAAAGTTTCTGGACACACAACATTGCAAGTTGATAAAAGCGTTGTAACGTTGTAAAAAAAGAAAAGATTTTTAAAAATCGCTCGGAGTGGGGATGGAATCTGGGTGCTGCTGGGTTGTGGTTATGGTTCGCCCTGTTTGCTCAGAGTGCGTAGTATATGTTAAAAAAAAAAGAACTTCAAAACCCATTAAATTTTCAAAATATTTTATATGGGGAAAAAACATTTTTTCCTAAAAATGGTATATAATTCTTGAAAATCAATATTTTTCGATCGGAAAACTCTCTTTCTGTTCAGTAGACTTCCAGTTATAACACCCTATTGTTTATTTTACAATCCTTTAATACTAAAGATTTTTTATGGATCCCCTCATTGTATTTTTTGTATTTTGAAAGAATTTTCCGATCGAAAAATATTGATGTTTAAGAATTCTATACCATTTCGCGAAATATTGTTCCCCATATAAAATACATGGCAAGAACTGCCATCTTAAAAAAAAAAATATGGGTATTCTTTTTTCATTAAAAAAAAATCCTAACTTTTTAGGCTTTTTTCCCTAATGCACAACCACCGCCCAGGCTGATTTGGCATGTTTCATGTATTCTACTTTCGTTTCGTTTTGGTCAGTGTTGTCATCGAAAATGCTCCTAATCCGCATAAAGTTTTAGAACTAACCCGAGATAATTCCGAATTAAGCAGTGGATCTGGATAAACGCTGCCGCATGTCTATGCCTTTACGCATGCTCTCTCACACTAGATTTTTACGGCTAATACTCTTCTAAGAAGAAAAACTAAGCTACCTAAAATGAATTTAGAGTGTCTATAGAAATTTCATGATCAGAGTATAACTTAAGACCCGAGCACTACATCGACGGCGAAGCTCCATATCATTTTGTGCATGCCACGGTCAGATCTTTAATAGCAACGCCGAATTTCAGTAGTTCAAAGGATTTCGAAGTTTATGATATAGTATCCACATTTCTCCACAATTGGTCCAACTAGTAACAAAGAAAGAATTAAGGCTAAGGAGAAGAAGCTATAAAAAGGTTGATCCTCAGCACCAGCATATGAGTCAGAAAGCAGAGGGGGGAAGAGAATTTCGGGAAGGATGTTGAAGGTGAGAGACCATCGCTCGAATTAACCGCAAAGCCGTTGTCATGCATCGTAACTGGTATTTCGTAAAATGATTGCAATATTGCATTTGCCTTTTTTAAGCATAAGGGAGCTTCAATCATAAATGTGTAAAAATGAAAATGTTGAGAAATCATGGTTGGAAGTTTTTTTTTATGAGACTTAACATTTATGTAATTGGTATTCTATTTTGGTATAACATAAATAGATTAACCTTTAATCAAGTCAACCAAATAACTCAAAATCGTTAAATTTTCACATTCATGCAAAAATAAACATTGAGGGCAAGCATGTGACAGCGCTCGCTGATTTAAGTTTTACCTAGTCAGCAGTTATACGTTTTGTTTAGTTTAATTCTTAGAATCGCTGCCAAAATGAGCTGAATAAGCAAGCACTGCTATTGCAGAACATTAACACGGGGTAATTGTATTTTTTTGTTTGTTTCATTTATTCAAACGTTTTGTTACTTAGTGTAGCTGCAATAAAAGATTTGAGGGAGAGGATAGAGGATTACTTCTGATTAAGAATGGGGCATTTAAAAGCCTTAGTTTGCTGAACGCTTTGCAATATTTGACTAATGATATATAGTCATGTGAAAAATTATACGGACACAATATTTTGACCAATTTTAAATATTTTTCTTTTATTTTTTTATTTTATTTTTAGTATTCAATATTTTTGTATAAAAATGCAGCTTATTATAGAACAAAAACCATATACATACAGATGCGTGCAACTAATTAGCAACGAAATTCAAAAAGATTATTGCCTGCAAATTATGTTTATTTATTTATTTTTAATAATTTTCATTTAAAATATAATTCAATCTATATCAGAAACCACAATAACAAAAGTTGCAAAGCTTGCACAAGTTGCAAAAAAATTAATCAAACTTAAAAAAATTGTCATCAAAAATTCAAAATTTTTAATTAGACTATTTAGGGTATGCAGTTTGGTAGCCCATTCAATTTTAAAGTGCAGTTCAAGTTGCTAAACATTACCGTTGATTTTTTAGAATTTTTTTTTTGGAGGGTGTTGCGCATTTTCTTCCATATAACACATGATCAACATTTTTTTTTACATGGAAAAAAATCCGCAACACCCTCGACAAAAAAAAATCTAAAAAATCAACGGTAATTTTTAGCGACTTGAAACTTCCACTTTATTATACTAAAATTGAATGGGCTACAAAACTGCATACACCAACATTTTCTATATATTCTAATTAAAAATTTTGAAATTTTGATGACGATTTTTTTAAGTTTGATTAATTTTTTTGCAATTTGTGCAAGCTTTGCAACTTTTGTTATTGGTGTTATTATAGATTGAATTATATTTTAAATGAAAATTATTAAAAATAAATAAATAAACATTATATGCAAGCAATATCGTTTTGAATTTCGTTGCTAATTAGTTGCACGCATCTGTAAGTCTAAATCTCAAACTTTGTAGAACAATTCAAGAAAATTGTATGACAAAAAGAAACTTATTAAGAGTTAAAAAAAATCTAAATACACAGTTTCATAGCCCATTAAATTCTAGCTTGATAAAGAGCAAGTTTCAAGTGGCGAAGAATTGGACGTTGGTTTTTGATAATTTTTTTTTTTTTTTTTTTGCTGGCATTTTCTTCCATACAAAGTATACTCTACAATTACTTTTATATGGAAGAAAATGCCTACGACCTTCTGCAAAAAAAAATATTAACAATTATTAATCTACTAAAATTTAATGGCATATAAAACTGCATACATTTTTTCTAAAAAAAACTGCACAAAAAGTTTAAGATTTTTTGGTGTAGTTGTTTAAAGTTTGTTGAACTTTTATATTTTTTTACGAAGTTTGAAATGAAGCACCAAATACAAATAAAAAAAATAATAAAAAAATAACAATAAGTAACTTTTAGCAAAAAAAAACCGACATAAAAAAAAGTATATACATATATTTCATGATCCAATGATCGGATCTAAACCAGATTAGTATGTGACCACCTCTGAGATACTACCTTTCCGATGCAAAAAGAATTTTCGAAATCGGTTGACGTGGTCCAAAGTAATACGGTAACATACATAAAAAAAAAATATTCTGACGAACTGATAACCTCCTCCTTTTTTGGAAGTCGCATCGGAAAGGTAGTGTCTCAGGGGTGGTCCCACACTAATCTGGGTAAGATCCGATCAGTGGATCATGAGGTATATATATATATATTTTTTTTTATGAGAGTGGAAGTCGGGTTTTTTTTTTGCTACAAATTACTTGTTTTAATATTCGTAATGTTTTTCGATCCAGTTTTTTCTGTGGTTTTTTTTCTATACAAATACGGTCCAAGCTTTAACCAAAACCATACAAATCACAGTTTCAAACTTAATACAAAATTAAGAAAAATTCAAGCAATTTTCAACTTTTAAATATGAATCTGTAGAACATTTTACAACTTTAGTCCAATAAAGTGCAAGTTTAAACCGGCTAAAAAATCGCGTTGATTTTCAACAATATTTTTTTTTGGACTGTTTTTACGTTTTTTTTTTATATAACAAGTGCAATTTATAAAACCGATGTTGCGCATTTTCTTGCATAAGAAGATGGAAAGTATGGAAAAAAGTGCAGAGGCGTTCAAAAAAAAACAACGGGATGTTTTAGTCTTTTGAAACTCTCACTTCATTGGACTAAAATTGTATGGGCTACAAACTGCATACCCAAAAATGTTCTAAAGATTCTGATTTAAAACTTGAAATTTTGATGAAAATTTATTGATTTTTTTCTAATTTTTTACAAAGTTTGAAACTGTGATTTATATGGTTTTGGTTAAAGCTTGGACAATATTTTTATAAAAAAAGATCTAAAAAAAAAAACAATTTAACTCGAAAAACATTCTGAATATTAAAAAACAATCAACACGTGGTGCCTTGTTTGAGTCACTGTTTTTAGTAATCGTATATGCTTGCACCGTTTTCTTGCCCTATATTATGGAAATATAAAGAAACATTACAGAATATATAAAAAAAAAAAAACATACACAACAAAAGACTCCATTACTTGCGTTCTTAAAACTGCTTTGTCATAACGCTAACATTGACCTTAATATGAAAATCTTCACAAAGTTAAAATTTTATCAGTTACAAGCCATTGTATACGCGCATGAGCAATGAAGTTTACAGCAACGCGTGATGTAAAAGAGTGTGGTATTACTAATGAATACATACATTTGTATGTATAAAACCCGTGAGATGTCAAAAAGTAGGAATAAAGTTTCGAGTCACAGTTGCATGTCACCCAAACAACAACTATAATATAACAATAACAACCTAAGTTTAACCACTTAAAGTAAAGGTATAATAAACAGGGGTAGAGGGAGCGATAGGGGCAACTAGAAAACTTATAGAAACGGTGAAACAACAAAATCGGCTACACATGTTCAACTGTATGTAACCCAATGTAGGCTACAATAAACAGCACCGGTAGCTGCATAGTTACATACATACATATGTCAAAGATATGCATGTATGTATATATGTACATACATATGTATTAGTAGTCATAGTGGCAACTGTAATTGATTGTTGATAATTTTTATTAGACATTAATTGGCAGCGTAAATTGTTGAGTGCCACTACATACTCAGAAGAAAAAAAAACCCAAAGCCAGAACTCGCATTCATGCACGCTACTAGTACCCATAATTTTTAAAAGTGCTCTAAGTCACTTCATATCTCTTGAGCTTAAATTACCGGTTACTTGTAACCGAATACATCTGTAAATCGTTCTATCTGCTTGAACTAATGACAACACATTTTACCTTTGCTTGATGAAGTTGAACGAATAACCCACGCGTTCAGATACAGGTAAATTATCATTGAAGCATAAAAGGTGTGAAGTGACTTAGACCAGTTTCAAAATTATGGGCACACACATACAAACATATACTGAAGTGAAGTAACGATTTTTGTTGCAAAAAGGTTCGTGTCATTTTGTCATCTTTTCGCTAATGTTATTAACAATTATAAATAGTTATCACTAGCTGAATATCGATAGCTGTATGTGAACGTGTGCAAGACGGTGCCAGTTAGTCAGCGATGACTTTTATTGCCTCAGACATATGCAGGTAATAGCCATGTAAGCATGCATTTAAGTAGCGTTTTAAGTACTATTCTCCGCTACTTGCTAATTTGATTTGATACGACAGATGCTTATTTGCTTTTATAGTCGGCAGTTTTTTATGGTTAGCTGTAATTTTTTTTTGAGAATTCTAAAATTTCTATATACACTTGTAAATTTAAATGGCTTTACAAGCACAAATAAAAATGCAATCTTCCATTGCATACATTGCATTTACATATTAAAAGTAAAAGTTTCACTTTTTAAAAATGTTTACACACACACATACTTTTCCGTAGAGGTTTTATAACGAAAGTTGAGTCAGATTTATTTGTTTAATTTTTTTTTTCTTTTGATACATCATTTAAAAGGGAATACCTATGTACGTGCTTACATACATAATAATACATACATATGTACATACGTTTATACCTACATACATATTAGTGGCACAGAAGACTTTCACTTAAATGCATTTGCACATATACATACATATGTATGTACATACATGCAGTGGTGGAAGAGGTAATAGAAACTTTTTATTTTGACCAGTTTTGACTAAGTATATACCTTTTGTTTATTCTATGTTTAATATTTTTTTTTTATAAAAGTCTTACTGGAATCGTTCGTCTTTTGTGTCAGAAATTGTCAAAATGTAACTAGTATGTTGTAGATATTTCAATTCAAAATATATTCTGTATCCTTATTTAAAAAAAATGTATAAGTACATATGTAAATACTTTCCTATCACAGGAAATTAAATTTCCTTCCATCATTCGCCTGAACGTATATATGTATGTACATATGTTCATCCATATATTTAGAATAAGTCATTTCTTTTTCACTAAATTGGAGCACGAATACAAAAAACTATTTCCATTCATTTCATAAAGGACTCTATATTAATGAGAAGAGAGATAGAAAACAGATATGTACAGCAGCATAGAAGAATAGCAAACATACTACATGCAATTTTCCGAATTGTGTGAATATGTCTACAAAAAAACTCTGAATAAAATGCAACAGAAAGTAGATGCCCCATGCCCCATCATGGAAACTCGAAAGTGAATGGCGTGAAAAGTATGCATATCAGATATAAGACTCAAGTTAAAGCCTAAAAGCAGCAGGACGATAAGAATTACATGCACAAAAAATTGGCCCAATATTAGGGTGCGCCTTAAAATATCAACATCTAAATTTTGTGTGGGGCATTTTGTTCTGCCTACAAAATAAAGACATAAACGAAAAATTCGAAAGTTTAAAATAATTTTTAGGTCACTACCAGGGTTTGAAAAAGTTCAAATCTGGATACTTTACATATGTACATATTATTGAAAACGGTTTATGTATATAAATTCACATTCATCGCCAATGGATTCATCATGCAATCCTTAGCTCCAAAGACAGCAATTTCTTTAACTTTTTTAGGATAAGTGCAGCACATTTTTCAAATTTTTTCCAAGTTGGATAACTTTGATTTAAAAATTATTATCTTGAAAAAAATACACAGAAACTCATGTATAAGGCAGAGTTAGTATGCACTTCCTGAGCTAAATCACATTTTTTTTACAATTTTTTTTTTTTTGTTTTTACACTTGTTGAGATAATGGTATTTTTGTGTGTTTACAAATCTGAACAATACCAATCGGCCCTTCGTTGGAAAATTTACGAGTCAAACGACATACAACTTGTTTTGATCGAACGAAAACTTGCTGAGTTATAGCCGGTTAAAGTAAACACTTTTTTGTCGAATTTTCGCGATTTCAAAAAAAAAA
Source organism: Rhagoletis zephyria (assembly GCF_001687245.7). Taxonomy (NCBI): domain Eukaryota; kingdom Metazoa; phylum Arthropoda; class Insecta; order Diptera; family Tephritidae; genus Rhagoletis; species Rhagoletis zephyria. The sequence continues at coordinate 205,474 of NW_016157148.1, read as the reverse complement.
ATCAAAAATAAAATCAAATCTCATTAGCGTCCCCTAAAATGTATTTAAATTTTATTTTTTTTTTGCGTAGAGCAAAAACAAAATTTAGGTGTGTCTATTTAAGGATCACCCTACTAAATATGTATAAATGTGTATTTTTTGTGTATGTAACTATGTGCGGAACATATGTAAGCATGTTAGAGACGCCATAGAATTATGGCTGTAGGCTTGCTTGTACATATGTAACTTCACACTAGAAATGGAACGCATTGACGCTGGGTTGATGTACCGGGTCCAGCTGGAAACACGCGCATCAAAAAATATGTATGTACATATGTATAAGAATGAATATAGCGAAGTGGAAGTTTTGAAAAATAAGTATGTATGTTCTTCAACTATATTCTATTGAGAGTGGTTGGAGAAGGGTAATTGAACACTTCTTTTTTTTTTTGTATAAAACTAAAGGATAACGCCGGAAGGGTTGACGAGTTGAAAGTCCAGCCAGTAGAACGTTGGCGCCAGCTTTCACACACTTATGGCGTCTTTAACTCGTCTTCAGTGTTTAAGGCACAAACACATGCATACATATGTACATACTATGATTATACATATGTATGTATATTTATTATGGTGCTTCGCCAAAAAAAGTTGTGGTTTTTCCCTCGGAAATTTAATATATTTTTAGCAGGGACGGTAATCATTATGAGTAAAATAATTTAAATCAGCATTTAATCATTATTTTATTAATTTTATTCTTTTCGCTCACAAATAATAATTGTTATTTGATTTTTATTTTTTCGATGACAAATACATAATGATTATTTTAAGATTTTTTTTTTCTCAGAGATAATAATTATTAATGAATCTTATTTTTCCACTACAAAATAATGATTATTTATATAATTTAAAAGGCCCTATAGACGCAACTTACTGAAATTTTGACCTGAAACTTTTAGGAATTATTCCTTTTATTAGGGTGTGGCTACCTCTGTACAGGACACGTCGGAAATCACGCTGGTATAGCTTTTGAGTGAACGATCATTATTATTATTAAATGAAAAAAATAAAAACCATAAAATAATCATTATTTTTGATCGAAAAAATAAAAATAAAGTAATAATAATTATCTTTTTGGTTAAACTCGAAAAGTAAAAATCATTGTAAATTACAGTAGGATGTACGAACACAAATACGTGAGTATAGTTAAAATTGTTTTACGGCGATTACAACCTGTTGATTTTTTTTGGTTAAAATTAAAAAAATATGTAGTGATTATTTTCCATCCCTGATTTTAAGACATCCGGGGAAATACTTCGGAAAAGTATTAAGATTTATCTCAGCTGGACCGATTTGAAAATGAGTTAAAAAATCTAATTTTGATTCGGTTGATAATTTTTTTTCAACATACTTATGCAGACTTTTGGTTCCGGTGATAAAATTTCTCAAAATTTTTATTCAAACCGTTTGAGCTTAACCTCTTCTATAACCCGAGGTTATTTTTTTTTTTTTGAAAAAAGAATTTTCTTAACTGATTTTATATATAAAAACTTGATTTTTTGGAATATTTTCAAATCGGCTCAGGGATTCTGCAATCTTAATATTTTTCCAGAATATTTTGGTTCTAGAATATAATAGCTTTTATAATTGCAACGGAAGAACAGAACGGACTTTTTTTTTTTTTATGAAGAGTGATGCACCCTAATGTACATATACATTACACATATATGTGCACGAACGGTTGAAGGTGCTTGGAGGCTAGCAGCACAAAAAATGGTGAAAGGAAATAGGGATAAACAAAAAGTAAAATAGGAAATTCTTGAAAGAACTTAAAAAAACTTGAAGGAGCCAAACCAACTAGTATTTGAGGCGGACAGCGAATGCACTCCTACTCGCTCGAATTTTGCAAAGCAGGAGTTTGAGTTTATTAAGATTTTTAATTTTTTTTGCGCTTTGCTTAGATTTGCCACATTCTAGCTTCTTATAGAGTACCTACTCCTTTACTAAGCAGAAGAGCGTGAGAAGTTTGCTGCCTTGCTGTAGCAATGAAGATGTGCAAGGAAAGCAATCAAGCATATGAGTTAATATGTAAGCATGAATGCAGTCTTTTACAAACATACAAACATATGCATGTATAAAGTTCGAGCGCTTTAACGACAAGAAGACTACAAACTCATACATGGCTGCTGTCTGTCGAGTCCAGCTGGCATGCCTATGGAATGTGCAACACTACTGCCACTGCTGCCACTTGCAACAAGTACACAATATTTCATGTTTTATTGTATTTAGACATGCCACATATCGGCTAAAAAAGGAGGTGTAAGCGCTTATGAATGCACTTACATCGTTCTAAAAATATATGTATCTATGAATAAGCGTATATTTATTTGCTGGTCGAAAGACCAAAAGAAAAGTGCAAATTAAAATGACAGAATGTTGCTTGGACGCTGATGGACTAGCAACGGATTGGAATGAATGCACGCAGAAGAGTCTCAGGCGAAAAAAAAAGAAAACTAATATTTATTTAAAGCCTGGCAAGGTAATGAATGCTGCAACGCCTTAATGAAACACATCATGCAACCAAGTACTGTAACATTTTTGATTTTTTCTTTCCTTTTCACTCCGTAATAACAAATCAACACAGCTTTGGCCAAGAGCTAATTAATGAATGCTTAGTCGCCAATGCACACAAGAGCCTACGGCTCTGATGCTTCGGGCTGCCAGGCATTTTATAAACAGTTTTAAGTTTAACTCCTCTTGGGAAATGGCACGTCAGAACGAACAGACTGACTGACGGACTGACACTCCATTTGCGGCATTAAAGCTTTTAAATTGCAACAGTATTATTAAGCGGAAACCAAATGGAAGGAGTGAATCGAAACAATTATGAAAGAAAAGTAAAACGCTTTTGAAGCCTAAATACTCATTATAAAAATATTAAAAAAAAAAATTTATAAAAAATATTTTGAAAATTTTTGTTTGCATTTCAAAATATAAATTTAACAAAAACTTGGTCGTATAAAATTTTCAAACGCCATGGCTACAAGGGAGTTCTTAGTAGTATCTCGTGCAAATGAGTATGTAAAATTAGTGCGGGTGCCGAATCACCCCAAATTGCTTAAGGAAGCAACAAATCTAGGCCAGACAGCTAAAAATTCTCAACAGACGTACATACACTAGGCGACAAATGAAAGCGTACACCGTGTTCTAATATAATTATAATTTTCATTAAAAATTTTTCTGTATTAAATATTTATTACCAAAATTTCATCCTTTATATAAAATGCTAAAAAATTCAAAAAATTTCACCAAAATTTTCAAATTTTTATTCAGAATTCCCAGAAAATTTTTAAGTATGCAATTTTGTGCGGTTCTAAAAATTAGGAATAAAAAATTCAAAATTTTTATAAAAATTTTTTGAGTTTTAGCGATCTTTATATAAATTGTGAAACTTTCATTTATATGATTTATATCATAGATTGAACTATATTTTCATAAAAATAATCGTGAATACTGTATTAGAACAATGTGTACACTTTCATTTGTCGCGTAGTGTACATATGTAACTCTCGATTACTCGATGATAACTCCTACAAAAAAAGCAATAAAAATAAAAAAGGAAAAGGTCATAAATCAGAAATCTCAGGAACGATGGCGCCCATACTGCATATCACCAAATACCTTCACCAGAAGCTATAAAATTACCATACCAACTCGACAGGGCTGGATAAATATGTATACCGATGACTCCAAACTCGACGAACAGGTCGGAGGGGAAGTCTTCATCACAGAGCCGAACATCGTTTCGGCTTCCTGACCACTGCAGTGTATACCAGGCGAGGGGTGATGGCTATTCTGCAGGCCAATCAGCGCCTAGTAAGAAGACCCAAGCAGCCCTGAAAGCTCTAGAGTTATGCGTGGACAATACAAGATCTCTCACTGAATGCCGCAGATCTCTAAATGGCCCAGTCAGAGTCTGGACACCAGGACATTGAGGGTAACTGCAAAGCTGACGAATTGGCCAAGAATGGTACGTCTGGTCTTTTATCCTGGGAAGGACCATGTTAGGTACCTATGCCAATTTCTACCTTTAAACGTTCGTTGACCTCTACACAAAATTCAACATTAAAATAAAATCGATTAAGCGATTTGTAAGAAAAAAGCAAGTATTTAATATTTATCAAGGCTTGCTAGAAATGTTATGATTCCTGAGAGGGAAAGGCAAAGGATACCAAGTTTGGTGCATTGATTGATCCAATATTGGTGGCCGGCTAGTTTGTACTAAGATTTCGGAAAAAGTGTTCCAATGAGCACATAAAAACCATATTTCTAATGAAAATTTGTGCAATTGAAATCTTTGCTCAATGAAGCGGATATGGTCCTCAATCTTATTCAATTCTCTAGGCCTTCCAAAACGTAAACAGCACAGCTTTTTAGAAGGTGGGAGGATACTTAGGCAGCAAAAGTATCTTACTTCATAAATACATAACATAAGGCTGGAGAGATTGCTTAAGGTTTAGTACTATAGAACGTGATGGGTCGTATAATAAAGATGCATCTCTTACACGGTCCTAGAACAGCTCTTACAATTGCTTAGTGCTTTAGAATGATAGTTTGATCTTTAAAAAAACAATCAGCCCACAAATTTTCAAATTTATATTTTTGATATTCTTTTCGAGCGCTAGTTATTTCAGCAAGCTATATAACTATATATTCTTTTCTTTTTATAGATGCACTATGAGGCACGATTGCACAGCTTATTTACCATACTTGCCAACGACAGCATAGAGATGTCGGTCGGTTGATCAGGATGTGGCACACAAACAGCAAATCAAATCATATCAATCACACTCAGCACTTATGTATATCCGTTTACGAGCGAGGAGCACACACATACACCACCAACTAACATGCATGCACACATATGTATGTACATAAAAGTAATGTATTTTGTGTTTTAAGTGGCAATTTACTTGGTCAGACATTGTAGTTGGCTATCGTCGCCAGTTGATTGATTTGCGGTTAGATAGTGTTGCAGCAGCATGCTAAAAAATGCATATGCAACATACATATGTATGTATGTGTGCGATTGTATGTGCATCGGTGTTGCAGCAATTATTCACAATTACCGCCACTGCTTCAGCGGAGGTGCATTGACCAGTTTTATGTTCGCTGTATGGCTATTTTTAAACTCTAAAAATAGCAACCTGATAGCCAACGAATTGCAAAGAAACTAAGAAAGTAGTAATTTTGAGAAATTTGAAGCTAAAAAAAAAAATATGTAGTAGCAAAATTGCATTGAAGAAATGGCAAAATTGGCATATTGAGTTTAACAGGAGATGGATGGCTGGTTGGCGGCGCGAAAATTGGGATAATATGTTTTTGAAATGATATTGTGGCCAACAGGAAAGAAAAGTTTAGCATTGGGAAAGTTGAAAATTTATATTTTTGTACAGTTGAGGAAATAAAAAACGCTGAAGTTAGTTTTAAATAAAATTATAGTTTAAAAAACTAAAACCTCCCTATTATAATTGACATTCGTACCGACATCAGGTATGTAACTTGAGAATAGAAATCGCTGCATCTTTTAGGTGCATCAATATTACATAGTTACATCCCGAGCTAATAAAAGGAAGGTAATAAAAAGAACGCGTGTGCTTAATCTTAACGGTAAATTGGTACTAAACGACATATTAACCATATTCATAAAATATTCATCATTTATCGCAATCGATCTATTTAGCGACAATTTTAAACAATTGATTTTTTTTGATAGATGTATAGATAAAACCACGAATGGATTTTTGTGTGCAATTATCGATACATCCTTCGAGCCTGTTATCGATATACTTACAAAATACCATTGTTGAAATATTAATCTTCTTAGATATTTAAGATACAAAAATATATTTATCGATAAATACTTTGTAACTGTTAACGAAATTTTTCGATGATTTAAGATCGAAGTGGAGGTGTCTCTATTTACATGTACATGGGCATTTATAAAAGCTGCCATTCGAATTTATATTACTTTTTTAAAATTGCAATACACTCAGAAAAAAGTCAGCTAAATATATTTCTCTTAACACGAGCTGGAAACTATAACCAAATAATGTAAATATTTACAGCCAAATCATGTGTTGAAAGAAACATATCCAGCTGACGTAACTAAACTCTCTTCTCGATATAAATTTGGTCTGCTATTCACCAGAACGTTATCCTGGGAAGGAAGCTATAGTGGGAGTGCAATGTGTCGGAGATGGGGCCTTTCTCGAAAGATATTCTACTGGCTGTATGAATGCATTATCAAGAAAAATATGCTGTGTAGGGGGTAATTGTTTGGTAAAATTAACTAGAAAAGTCCACATTAGTTGCAAAGTTAGAGCGCGTTCAAAAGTATATTCTCTTTGCAGTAAACTGGGCGCTCCGAACTACACCTTTAATCCGGCGAATCGGCGCTCGACGAATTTTGGAAGCTTCGACTTCATAACTGAGAACTCTAAACAACACTTGCCGCATCTGACAGCGAAAGGATCCCACTCAACACACATCCATCCCAGGTATGAGTAACAGAGAGAGAGGGGCAGCCACTGGGGCAGAGGTCCAGTAAACGTTGCTTAGTAGAGTTTGATGAGAGGTTTTCTGTCCGACGGTTTTCTGCAGCGCGTTTCAAGCAGATAAAGGGGCTAACGGAATGGCTAGCGTACCAGTGTAATACCAATTTGAAAGAAAAATATTGAGGCTGCTAGCCGTTTGAAAGCTAAATATCGACGCTGATAGGCAACCAGCCATCGGGCTAGTCCAGAGTCGACCTCTCTCTCTCACTCTCTCTCTCTCTCTCTCTTTCGACTCACAATACTTCCAAACTAGGAAAATTCCGATACCAGGCCATATGGACATTTCCTAGGCAGGGCAGTTATGAGGTTATCTCCTCTGGAAGTTGAACCTACGGCTTATTTCTGTACAGAATTTTGTGTGCTGTCAGGATTACTCTCGTCTTCTGTAGATGTTAGCAGTGCGACGAGGCAGGCGATATAATCTCGGCTAAACACCTAGGATCGCATTTTATTAAAACTCCCGAAAAGCTAGGGTAAACATCAGCTGCCCAGGGTACATTATCTGTGTGCATTGTGTGAAATATTCAGAGAGCGCTCCGTAAAGTATCGTTTGCCAACTTCTGCGACAAAATACTATCAAAATAAGCAATGTTTCATACTAAAATGAAGTCAAACAATCTTTTTACTCTTTTTATAACAATTTCAAATTTTTGAGTTATTGAAGTTATTTAAGAATTGAAGTCGGTTATGTTTTTTGCTTAAAAATTATTATTTTTACTTTCTTTTTGAGTTTAAGAAATCTGATACAACAAAATAAAAAGCGTTAGTGAAATTTTTAAAGAAAATATTACTGAAAATTGAAAAAAGAAAATTTAAAATGGTTTACGATTACTTTATGTAAGAAAATTGCCAGTATGTCTACTAAAAAAAAAACAAAACAAAAAAAAAACAATTCCAGAATTTGTTTTGGCAATATTACCATACAAAGAATTCTAGCACAAGAGTTAAGAATGTGCAACTATCTGCTCAGTTAAGTCACAAGTGCACCAAAATCAAGTGAACACTAAGAGGTTTAACAAACAAACAAAAAAACAGAATTAAATTGCGCCAAGTTACATCCGCAGAATTTGCACATGTTTACAAACATACATACATACATACATACATACAAGCAATTGTATCACTGCACGCATTGGTTTGTAGTTATGTGCATAATTCTTACTAGCCTTCTGCATCCAGTCAAGCAATGCGATTTGGCGTCAGTCTGCCTGCCTGTCAGCCTATGTTAGGCGCTGCCAAATACTCAAATTGGCAGCAAAGTATTTTGTTGCAGCCATGGCTTAGCTGCTAACTGGCTATGTCTGTTGGTCCAATTTGGCCGCCTCAACAATCGACAAGTCGGCCAGCCAACCAGCCAACCAGCCAACTAACCAACCAACCAACGAACGAGCATCCCAACTAAACAACCAACATTTGCGGCCAATATTTAAACTATTTTTAGTTGCTGCCAAATGTGGTTTTTCTAAAAATATAACTCGTAACTTGTCGATTTGGCAGCGTTTTTTTTTTTCTTCAGCTAGCCTACGGCTTTAATTTTACTAGCGAGGCTGCAAGTCGCGCGCATGCGCCTTCTAAACCAACCAACCACTTGCCAATGCTAATACTGGCACAAACACTTTATTCATGACTGAGTTATGAGCTCGTTGATGCTGCGCGACTGCTGGCCAGCGCGATAGTAGCAGCAAGTATGCAGCAGCAGCAGCATTGCTGACACACGAGATGGCAATTTAATTGTAATTGGAATGTACTGCAGTGTATGTGTCGAATGGACTGCCAATAAATACAAGAGCACATAAATAAATGTTAATAGAAAATAGGCGCTTATATTCATTGAGCAATTGCAGTCCAGCGCCATGGGTTAAAAATAGGAGCAGCAGAAGATGGGTAACATTAAATGTGTGCATACTTTGTTGCAAGGTGGAGATCTGTAGTTTGCTGATTATAAGGCAAAAAGTGTAATTACTTACATCCTTCGACGTGTTTTTTTATTTTTATTTTTGAGCGAATAAATTTCCGTTTATTTATTTTTTCATTGTTATCGCTGGTACGGGGGGAACTTTTAAAACATCTCTGCTTTAAGCAGACGTCAAGTTTCGAACTTGAATTGTATACAAATTTTGTCTGGCAGCATAGATATTGAAAAATGATAAGAGCTCAAAAGGAAAGATATATAAGTAAAGAGTACCAGGTTGACCGAGCTTTGCCCGGAGTGTATATACTTTTTAAACTTTATTTTCTAGATTTGGATACCTTTAATAAAATATTTTGGAAATAAACAAAAAAACAAAATAGGATTTCCATATCTATTAAGTAAATTACTTACTTTAATATTTAGGTGGCAACCCTATTCCGAAATACGCTGGAATGAATGGTACATATCTTGAGCGTATTTGTATTACAAGGAAGCGTGGCAATCCTGATGGAAAATATTTTCTGACCAAAGTTCTCAACAATACCATATTGCGATGTTTTAGACAAATTGTGTAGAAACGAAAATAAGTGGCAACCTTACACTATTATCCTAAGACATAACATTTTGCGTATAAAGGAAGTATGGTTTAAGAACCAAGAGGCTACCAAGACAAGTACCCATGAATAGTAATTTTTTTTTTGTTCTAAACAATTAATTAAATAAATATGCGATTCAAAATAGGTGGCAACCCTATTAAAAATGTCTTTAAAATACCTTCCATTTGACACCCATCTTATGATGTTTTAATTAATTTGTAACTAATTTCGAATAGGTGGCAACCCTCTTACGAGTCTTCTCGGAGATAACCTTAAAATCTAAAACATTATCTGTGTACAAAATTTTATCAAAATCGCTAGAGCCGTTTCCGAGAACTCTATGTATATATATGTACAAGAATTGCTCTTTTAATGCAATAAGATTAAAATAATGAGCAAAATCACTTTCTTCTCTCCAAAAAAAAAAATAAAAAAAAATTTGCCTAGAAGATATTTTATTTTATGCCATACGTATATAGATTGAATAAAGATATCTTAAAAGTTTGGCTCTGCCCTGGCTCGGCAGGGTGTGCTTTCACACTAATCAACTCTTGACAGCAACACTATGGTGGATATCTGGACACTGTAGGTTTGAAGGAAACGAGTTTGGCGATGAATTGGCTAGGAAAGGCTCATCGTTTGTCCTTTTGGAATCGTAATAAAAACAAAAATAAATAGTTTCCTACCTATTCCGCATTATATTCTACATATTAGAATATGATTTTTTTACTATTTTCCGCATGCTTAAAATACAAGTTCGAAATAAAATTAGCAAACAAAGAAAACAAAAGACATACATATGTAAATAAATCGCAAATTATTGCAACAAAAAATTCTCTTCGTGATGCAATTAATTTAGCACCATCTTCCATTGCCCTCATAAATAAATTGGTAATGCATGTCAGCACTTTAGCGGCTACTAACAGAGCCACAATACTTCACTTTTCATTCATTGACAAGTGGCAAATAAAGTGAAGACATGTGCAATTCAAAGCTTGTTATAATTTAAATGAAATTGATTTTTTTTTTTTTGCACAGCGTCGGCTACTTAAATTGAATGTATTGACCACACGACACGCTGAGTTTAACGACACTACCTTGAAACTGAAAATTTGTAGTGAATTACTAAATAACACGCAGGTAGCACATGAATGCAGCGCAAAACATTAATTGACAATAATACAAAAATCGCATATACATATGTACTATATACTACGCCAGGCACAGAGCGCATAAAACAATGCATACGAAAATAGTCAAAAAAATATATATATATATGTATATATACAAAAAAGAAAAAATTGGCAATCAAAATAATATCTGAATTAAAGTGAGCACAAACAAAAAACAAAGAAAAATTTAAGACTAAAAAACTTCAAAAAATGTTTAAGCAAAGCGCAAAAAAACTTGCGCATGTTTGTGCAATTGAAATGCGCACTTAAAATGCAAAATAGCACAGGCATTTGCAGCAGGCAGCGTCAACAGCGAGCACGCAACAAGGCAGACACAGCCATACGCACAATTCATGTTCGCTGTTGCGTATACGCCGTGTACGCCGTCGCGACGCTTGATGTAGGGCAAACACAAAAAAAGTGTCGTCGTAGCGTGGAGTGCAACTGTAGCGAGCACTTGCATGCTTTTTAAAAGCTATTAAAATCAATAAAACTCAAAATAAAAAACTTTGTGTTTAAGAAAAAAATAAAAATAAAGTTGTTGAGAAAATAAAGTGTCAAAGTAAATTTGCGAATCGATTGCATTTTGCATCATTAAAGCAACGGCAATAAAATGTTTGCACTTGTTTTTTATTTTTCTTTTGCATTCATTTCCTTTTGATTTGCTACAAAATCAATCATTGCTTTTTGTTTGCTGCTGCTTGCGGACGCTGGCTTGATTGACCACTTGAGATATGCGTCGTCGTCGTCGTCGTCAAGTGTGAAACAGAGCGACATGCGTTTGCGCACTGATTTAAATTTTTTCGTGTTTGGCTACTCTTTTTTGTTGGCTGTGTGGTTTGGAAAAAAAGTGCATTGCACTTGTGCATGCCAAGTACGGGGGCGGACGGACGCTTGCTTACATTTGAGTGCGGCGTGTTAAAAGTGAATGATGATAAAATTTATATGTAATGTTTTTTTTTTTATATTCACACAAGAGGCGCGTTTCGCGCGTGTGGCGTTTGATTAGGGCAAAAAATATGGTATTTAAATGGCATGAAAATGCGAAAAATATTATATAATACTAATTGATGCGAAAAAAAAACAAATTTAAGGGAAAGAAAGCGAAAAGGCATAAAAAAATTAAATACGAAACAAGAAACAATAAAACTAATATTTTTTTAAAATCTTTAAGTCATTGAGCAGTTCAAGCAGTAACAAATGAAAGCAACATAAAAAATATTACCATATTGTCATGTCCGCAATATGTGAAATTTTGAATTCGGTTAATAACCACGACCCCACCTCATACTCGGGAAAAATGTTTTTTGTTTTTTTTTTTCAAAAAAGTAAACTATGCGATACTTCAATAATTACTAAACTGGTATATGTTCATATAGAGAAATCTTTATGCAAAATATGATTTCGTTTTTAGATTTTTACGAAACCGGTAACCGGTACAAACAAACCGATTTAATTCTTAACATAACCATAATAAAAAATGGCCGTGGCCGCTTTTCCAAATTTGGTAACCGTTCGTAAAAACCCGGGTTTTCGAAATTTAGTAACCGGTACAAAAAATCGATTTTTCGAAATCACCCCGAAGTAATTCTAATAAGAGTAAAGCTTCAACAATTTATCAGTGGTTTTAGGGTGATTGACTCAGTTTTTCCAGCCCGGTTGACGATTTTTGTTTTGAAATCTTGATCTTTCGAATATCGAATAAACCGGATTTTTTTTTATCGAACAAACCGTTTTTTATTTTTTGGGTAATTTTTTGACTTTTTCGTTGGCTACGGCACTTGAAGGAGGCGGCAGCACGCGTAAAACATTTTGCGGAAATTGTTCGCCGAGTGTAATAAGCCGCACTCTTGCAAGGGCCGATAACACGCAGATAAAGTAATCAACTGTCTAGCCCGTGTGCTTGCATGTGCGGCGGAATCTATTAAAAGTTATGCCGATCCTTTTTTGTTTGTTCGTTTAGCCGTTGCACTTGATAGTTTCACGTGGGTTTAAGCAATCCACATCGGTTTGGAAGTCCTATATGATCCTGCACAGCTCTACCTCTGCTTAGCTTTCGAGTGGTAAGTGGAGAGCACCTGAATGACTGTCTGGCTATCTGAAACACCTTTTTTTGTTGATTGTTGATGTTTTCGACCAGGTAGGAGTATGATGTACCATTTCATGCTGACGAAAATAACACTGAATATGGCATAAAATACATACATCATCTTAGAAAATGTTCAAGTTGATTTATTTAGCTCATCGTCTCCTTAATTGAAAACGTTGGAAAAAGCCTGTGTGGCCTGTTAGGCGAAACGATAGCTTCAAATTGAGTTGCTCGGGGAAACAGGGAAACTCCCTGCGCCTACCCCGCATTCCCGCTTTTTGCGCTTTGTGCCAGGTCTTTGGTAAGATATAGTCGGTAGGCTGGCACCGTGTTCGAAAGGCGAGTTCTCAATCATGCGAACCACCTTGCGTTGTACAGGCTCCGTCCTTACGTCCCTTCACGGACGGCCATGAGTGTTCTTTCAATAATAAGATACTATGGAAATTCTGCTTCATCTAAGTAGAATTGAGTATGAGATAGCCATTGGCAAGATGGATGCCACGTTTGCTTACAACTGATCGAAGGACTATTGGTGTTGCTGAACCGCCATCTACCGAGGGTACTACACTGCGGAGTCCAAGCGGAAATATAAGCAGTGGGTTTTGCAGGGAAATCGGCGCTGCAGATACAAAACAGGTGCAGGTGCTGCAAAACAAGTAATCAATCACCGGCAACAACTTAAAATGTTATGCAGGCAAAACCTGGAATCGGGCTTACTGGAGGTGGTGATCTTACTATTTTATAAACAAATAAAAAAATGAAAATCACATCTACAGTTTTGTATAAACTTGGCAGAAAAGAGCACAATCGGCAACGTTTATTATTTTGTATTAAAAATAATATACAGAAACTGCAAGCAGGCAAATAAATGTTTGTCCGTTGTGAATTAATTTTTTATTTTTACAGCTGAACTAAAAACTGTCTATGCAGACAACTACCGCATTGAAAATTCAAAATGTAGCCTTAATTAACATTAAAAAGAGAAAACAAAAACACGAACACAGAAAAAAACTAAATATCTAAATAAAAAAAAAAAAGCTGAAAATGCAATCAACAGCTGTGTTGAAGGAGAAAAATATTCATGCATCGACATACGTACATACATACAAATTATGTACCCTGTAGGGAAAGCTATTAGTTGTGAACTAAATAGAAAGCTGATAGCTTTTACGTTTTAACCCAACAACTTAGCTCAGGTTCAATCCTTTATGGATGTTAGCGACAAATTTTTTATAACATGGCGGTTTCCTACGAGTTGTCAATTGTCCGCCTCTGTACCAGTAGATATACTAGTTGCATTATACCACTTTTCGTAATAGAATATGTACATATAAGGCATTCTTTGCCAACGGAAGCACCCTTTTCGCCAATATTTTTTTAGGTAGAAAAAAAATCGGGCAAGGACTTAAAATTTTAATACAAATAAATACCTTCTAATGCCGAGTGGCGTTTTTCAAAATTCAAAACGGCGGATCCAATATGGCGGTTAAATAAAAAAAAATAAAAATATTTGATTCATTCTTAAATTGTTACTCGGGCGTGTTTGGGGTCGCTGATCACAAATCCGGTGTTATTTTTTTAAATTTCAAAATTTCTGAAACTTGTTATTCGGTGGTTTTTGTAGTCGCTAATTTGAAAACCTAACAACGGATTCGTGATAAGTATTTATTTTTATGAAAATTGAAGACTTTGCCCCATTTCAGATTTTTGCCTGTTTACCGATTTCATTTTCTGATACTTTGACGAACCGTTTTTCCGCTAAATTGTGCGGCAGAAACAGTACGGAAAATGGTTGTGAGTCAGAAGTTTTTTTGACTGTTTTTTTTTTTATTGAAATTTTCGTTCGGTAAGCTTTTCTTCTGCACTTCAAAGATGGTTTTTCACAGTTGGAACAAATAGTAGCACGCTCCTCTGCACGCTCAACCACTACCAACTACGCATACAAACATAAGGCTGGTCCAAAAATTCTTGTGAGAAAAAATATACCCGTTTTGCTATTTCGAAATCAAAAAATATTCAGATGTCGCTCAAAGTGTTCCATGTATTTTGTATGGGAATAAATAATGTTTCGTAGAAATGGTAAAGAATTCTTGAAAATCAATATTTTTCGATCGGAAAACTTCCCATAATAATACCTAATTGTTAATTTTATTATTTACTAATAGATACTAACGATTTTGTATAGCTACACCATTGCATTTGGGGTTTTGTGGCCTATAAAAGAAGGTAACATTAAAAACATCATCTTTTCGAACGTTTTCCGAATAAGATTAATTAAAATTGAAGTCGTTTTTTGTACGTTTCCGGGTACGAAAACCGACAATTTTCTGAACTTTTTTGGATACGAAAATGAACGACAATTGTAGTCGTTTTTTATGCGCTTCCGGATACAAAAAAAAAATGTACGAGACCATACTGCCGTCGAAATTTACGTCGCTGCTGGCTGCATTCTGGTGCCGCCGCTTTAGCACATACTAGTTAATGAACTGGTATTTTTACTGACCGCCATTGGGTAAATACAAATTCGAGCATAACCCACTATCAATCGAAATGTAAAACAAAAAAAAATAAAAAATTGCAATAGCAACAACAATAGCATTGGAAAAAAATTAAACCACCGCCAAATCAACGCAACAGAGAAAGTTTTATTGTTATTTGGCTATATTGGCGGGCTCACCTCTTGTTGGCGCATAAATATTGCTTTCCTACTATAAGCCATTAAATTGCTTTTAAATTCGTTTTAATTAAATAAAACGCTTTAGTCTGTGCTAAGCCTTTTTATAGTTTTTATTTGCGCTTTTGAATATATTTCGAATTCGTACGAATGCAAACGGTTAGTCGGAATTTATTTATATGTACATTTAAAAAAGATTCAAT
This sequence comes from Rhagoletis zephyria, assembly GCF_001687245.7. Taxonomy (NCBI): domain Eukaryota; kingdom Metazoa; phylum Arthropoda; class Insecta; order Diptera; family Tephritidae; genus Rhagoletis; species Rhagoletis zephyria. The sequence continues at coordinate 190,235 of NW_016157148.1, read as the reverse complement.
ATGAGCGATATTTTATTGGCAAAAACTATTATCAATGCCAGATGTTTTAGTGCGTTTAGTTATTGCTGTAGTTTAACAAAATAACCGTTGTGACCCAGAAACGAGTTTCTTTATGGCTTGTCATCTTTTTAATGACTTTCAGATTGGGTCAAATTCATCGTGTGCTAGGCGCCGTAATGCCCCTGATTGTTCTACTCTTAATGCGCAAGAAACTGAAAGGCAAGCAGCTAATGTCTAAGTTTCTAATGTATTAGGTAGAAGCGATTAGCGTTAGACTTAATATATATGTATGTACGTGCGTGTGCATTTGCAAATAAACCCGCCTGTTGGCGAAAAACAGATGGGGGTATTCACAATGTGTGAAGCTTTTAGTGCAATGCATTCTTCTAATTCATTGAGAAGAATTCACGCCGCTTGTCTAACCTACTTAGTCACTGATTCCAAATTCCATGTTAGGTTATAAGATTGAGCAGGGCTGCCAACTATCCGTAGCTCTGACGTGCCATACATAGTAAGGATAAAAAAGTGCCAAGAGAAATATAAAAAAAGCCAAAAAAGGTGCCAATATTTTTAATCGAATGAAGATTATTTATTTCCTCTCCACTTAGCAATAAAATAAGAACCACATTCAGGGTTGCCACTTTGGTAAATTATTACCAAAATTGTTAGAAAATATGTGGGTTGCTGAAAAGGTATTCTTTTTTGATTTTGGAAGTTTTTTGTTAAAGCAATTTGTTTGAAAAAAAAATAAAACTTTTATTTTCCGCTTTATTTTTCGTAGCTATCTTTATATTATGAACAACTTTACAAAAAGGGTGTAAACTACTTTATGTATGTAGGTATATCGATAAAAGGCGAACATATTGAGCTCCATTCAAAACTCATTTTACTAGAATCCTGAGGAGACAATCAAAAGTCTACATATTTTAAATATTTCTTTAAGTAAATTAACTGGTATGTAATTACACACTGTGATTGTTCGCAAAAACATTTTACAAAATCCACACAAGTTTTTATAAATGACAATTTCATGCTAAGATTCCGAAAAATTTCAAAATTTATAGGAATTTTTTGGAAATTTTTGAAATGTTGTACATATGTAGCTTGAGTGCTTGTCTTTTATGAGTTTGGTTAAAGAGCAAACAATATTTTTATACAAAAAAATTGCAAAATATGTTTACCTTAAAAACATTCTGATTAAAAAAATCTCGAAGCATTTTTTGAGTCACTGTGTATTTGTCTATAATAACTCCAGTTGAAGTTTTTTTCAAATGATGAAGTTTCGTTATTGCCTTTATTTTCATCACTTTCGCTTTTGTTTGAAGGCAACCATAACATTAGTTAAATAAAAAGTTCCTTTTTAATTTGTTGTGAAATAACTAAAAAAAAAAAAATAGAACAAAACTATAGTTTTTATTAAAATAACTTAGAAGGGTTATTGGTAGATATTTTACAAATTTGGTAGATTTTTTTAAGTGGATGGTAAGTGCTTTTTTTTCGTCAGTGGCAACCCTGGCCACATTTCTAAAACAAAATTGCAATGCCAGAATAAGAAAAAATAGTTGATGAAAAAGTATTACAAGCGCATGATTTTACAAAAATGAATGAAATGTTACGAATTTTCAAAACGGCCATTTTGGCACTTCATGCTGAATCCAAAAATTTAGCGCCAATTGAAGTAAAATAGGGCCAAAAATAGCACATTTTAGGGCAAGGTGGCAGGCCAGGCCCCATTATCAGATTTCGTTTGTGCCAAAGATGCGCCAAAAATACATCTTTAGCGAAAAGGCGCATTTTATATTTATGTTTCATATGTATGTATGTTTATGGAGCGACGCCAACCGACTTTTGGGCTGACAGCGTCATTGTTCATACTTTAACGAAAAACAAACTTTTACTGATCCAAGGCGAGAAAAGTGTGGTTCCATCACGACGACGCCCATGATGCTTGAACCATTTGAGGGATGATTATTTCTCACAGAGGCGATTTGTATTCGAGGCTTCCAAGGCCTCGTGCGAATTGAAAAGAAGAGTGAAAGAAAGGCGTGAGTGCGAAGACCTTGAGCTTACAAGACCGTTAATAGACGTCCAGAGTAGACATCGGTTCTGCAATAACACTTCTGAACGCGTCAGCTGAGCTGTTGAAATTTAACGGCAATGAGCCGTTAGAGCAAATATAGTAACTGTTAAGCGCAATTAAGTCCGATGAATACATGTCCACAACCAAGGAGATCCCGTTTAAGATTGCGTATAAGATCCTATCGACGATGCTGTGTGAAAACCTGAAGCCAGGAAAACCCGAAGATAAGCAAATCGCAGCACACCGCATTCTTGTCGATGTTGGACCAGGTTTTCACAGGCAAATATGTCTAAATTAAAATGGCTGGGTAGAGTGCGATAGAGCAAAACGATAAGTCTCTGCTAAATTGGGAAGGAGAAACAAAACAGGGTAAAGACAGGTCTAACTTCAAATCAACAGATGCCAATAAAATCACCATAACCTAGGCCATCACCCAAATTCACTTATGTACATATCTTCACTGTCACCCCATGTTTCTCAGCTTGTTTTGAGCGTGATGATTTTGTAGAGAATCGCGTATGATCGCCGAAAATGTTTCAGGGAAGGCTGTTAAGCTCTCAGTAGAACACTATTACAAACTAAGCCATGGGGCTCTCTCAATATTCTAAAGTCTATGGCTTTCATTACTCAAACTTGGGCTTATCTGTGCAGTGGCAAATTTTCAGAAAGTACAATAGACATCGAATTGCTCATGGCGTAAGGCAATTAGTCAGTTTGAATCGATAACTGTACATTTTGCAAACACTGAATGACAAAAAGTAAAATGTTTGATCAAATATTCATTTATTTTTCCTTTATTTATTTATTGGTAAGGAAAACTTGTATCATTTATTAGTAAAAAGTTCTTTTTAAATAAGAGCGACTATAATGAAAGCATAAGCAAATATGAAAAAGAATTGCCGAACGCGTTTCCTTGTTGGCGATACATACATACATATGTGGTCGAAAAAACAGCAATTGTGTACATGCTTTGGATTTGCTTGTCTCTTCCTGATGTACATAAATCTTGCAAAAGTGTTCGTATAATAGCAACGGAAACTAATGGCAAAATGTGGTCAACAGATTTATACTTTCAACTACACTTAGTCAGGCGGTAGCCATGTTAAGTTAGTCAACGTACTATTTCTATGATGACTAATTTTACACCAGACACTTAAGCAGTCCCATTTAGCTGTTTAAGTTATCTACTTAAATGATGGCGCTGCTGTTTTGTTGTGCGACGTTTTCGCTGCTGTCACTGTGCATATTTTGCGCATTAAACCCACATGCCACGCGTGCATGTACATTAGGGTACACCACTCTCTCTACAACAAAAAAAATAAAAATAAAAATCGGTACTATTGAACTGAAACTTATCATAAGACTGATAAAGATTTAGGTGAGCTGAACTAGTTTGAAAACGCATCCAAATATCGAGTTTGTTTTTTATAAACCAAATAGTTTATAAAAAAATATTTGCCCAAAAAATAACGTCACATGAAAAATAGTTCAAACTCTGCATAAAAATGTTTCAAAATAATGAGATTTTTGGAGACATTTTCAAATCGGCGCATCTCACGTAAATTTTAAAATTTTTCTGAAATATTTTCGTGGAAGTCTTAAACTGTACATATCTATAATAAAATTGTAACAGACCGATACCTGTGCATTACAGATATTAAAGAAAAACTAATATGTGGTCTCTTTATTAGAGCAACAGAAAGTCCAATCAACAATTTTTAGAATTTTTGTCGTCTGTCGCCTGTATGCTTGTTCGCGCATCACTCAAGTGATGATCAAGAGTGTTTCGCAAGAGGTCCAACTTAAAATATAGAAAGAAAAAACTAGAGTTGCCACCTGTTTGAAAATTGCAGTTTAAGTAAATTGATAAGACAAAGTAAATATTGCAATATGGCTGCCAAAAGAAATCGATGGCTGAGTGGAAGATCGACCTATCTCGGCAGCCAGTTCGAAAACGCCCTATCTCAAAAAACTTTTCAAGAACGCCCTATTTCAGAATTTAATTGAAAAACACCTTATCTCAAAATTCGGTTCAAAAACGCCCTATCTCACTTCAAAATGTATTGAAAATATGCTGATATAGGGCGTTTTTGAATCGGTAGCTGAGATATGTCGTTTTTGAAACGAATTCTGAAATAGGGCGTTCTTGAAAAGTTTTTTGAGATAGAGCGTTTTCGAACTGGCTGCCGAGATAGGTCGATCTTCCACTCAGCCATCGAAATACATTTGTAAATATTTTTGTTGAAGGTTGCCACCTGTTTGAAAATTTTAATGCACTTTAATTAATAGATACAAAGCATTTTACAATATGGGCATAAAACTAAAGAGGTTTAGCAAGTTTACTGTCGAAAATATTTTTTAAGTGGGTTGCCTCCTATTTTAAAAATTTAATGGAGTTAAATTGATAAGATTGGGTAAATATTGAATTAGTAGGCCATAATAGTTTTGGGAGAGAGTAACAACACAAAAATACTTCTAAGGTGCAGTGAAGTACGCCGGGTATTTGTTAGTATGCAATAAATTTTACAATTCCGATGGGAAACCAGCAACTTTTTTTTTTGTGTGGCACCCTAATGTACATAGATATGTATGCACATATATTTGAATGAATTGAAAATATTAGTATGCAAATATTTCTATATACATGTCCACCTGTATGTAAGTATGTTTGTATGTAAAAATGGTATGCTCTTTCAAAGCAAATATTTACCAATTTCGCATCTAAATTGCTATAGCAGTTTTAAAGCGAAAATCTTTTTAATTTCATCGGCAAATATTTGTTTACCGTTTAAGTGCTTTGAATTAACATCACTTATTGTTAAGACTTATTATAATAAAGATTATAATCAACGATTGTTAGCCATTGTTTTGAATTAAAATCACAGAATTTCCAGTAAAATCTTGGCAAATATTCAAAATGTGCTATATTCTTCATTTGACTTTGAAGTTTTTCTTGTTTTCGCATATTTGAGGAATTAATCATGGCTTTATTTAGCAAGCTGTCAGCAATGATTGAGCCAATGATGCCACATGCCTACTTATTTTTGGAATTTATCCCAATTTTTGCTGTGTACCCTATTTATTTATTGGAGTGCAGCCATAAATTTGTGCCTTTTTTCAGTTTCGCATGCCAAATTTCAGCTATGTACCTCATGTCCTAACAACAACTGTGCCAGCCAGTCAGCCATTCAACGAGCCGTCAGACAGCACAACAGTACATTACAGCTATTGACATAATTCCAAACAGGCCAGATACTCAAATCCAAAGCCAACTGTTGGAATGTAACGTTATTTTTTTTTATATAAACACATATGTAAGTACATACAAATTTGCTTGTAATTTTTTCAACAAAAGTCTGGAGCATTGCATGATTTTGGTTTCGAATGCACCTCGCACACATGTAAAGCACACGTACCCACGCGTAACAAGGTAAGCTTGTATGTATGTATGATTTTTCTCATTAAATAGGTGAGTCGCCTGCCATGCATGCATTGCCAAATTAGGGTCTGCTTGTTCTTTTTTGTCTACAAACTGTCACTCAAATAAAATGGCAGCTGCCGCTGCAGCATTTGTCACAGTTAGGGCCTGATAAGCAGAGAGAGATGTGAGTGGATGCACGCATAGGAGCTTGTTTGTGATGGGCACATTCGTCATTTTGCATACACATCAAGTAACTGCAGCGAGTCGGCACGCCAATTTATGTGACAGTTTGTAAACACTTACGCGTGAGCACGTGCTCACACATTCAATCAAATTTTAACTTCAGTTGACGTTAATGTCAATTTACGGGGCCAATGGGCTAAAGTGGAATTGGATATTGGCAACATATGGAGAGTCTCTACATACATATAGTGTAAGTGGAGAGCGGCAGATAAATATTTAGGATGCAATGAGGATGACTAACAGGGCAATTCTGGCTAAGATAGTAAAAAGTCTTTTGCAAGACATATGAAAGACAGATGGCAAGATATTAGAAAACAAGCTCTCTCATTCACCACTCGTGGTGAAAAGCTTTTTTGAGAAAAACTACTTGTATATCACCGAGTGGGCAGGGCACTATATGTATTTTTTTTTCTTTTTCATTTTTCTACTTAAGTCGCCTTTCAGGCATGCAGGGCGGTAGTGTCTTTTCTGGAGCGGTCTATTTTGTTTACGGAAGCTGATGTGAAATAAATATATATTCAGTTTCGAGCGTGAAAACTCAAAAGCTTGAATCGAATTAGATGTGAATTAGGCCATGAAAGTTAGATGTAAGAAACTTTAATTTAGACGCTCCATTTAACTATCAGTGTTTTTTTTTTGGAAACGCACTGAAACCCTTGCTTGTTTTAAAGCTACTTTGTGAAATCTATAAGCATGAAAGCCGCTAATTGCATCCGCGATATCTCCAAAGTTCATAAACATTAATGTTGAGCTCATATTTAGGATTTTGCAGAGTCAAATGATAAATATTAATGATTAAAAAATTTAATGTGAGTGAAATCACACTCTCTGTGTTTTGTCTCCAATATGTACTCATACACAATTAAAACGCTTCGTTTGATAATTGGGTTTTACCTCACAATATCTGCTGACCAGTGATACTTTTAAATAGGCAAAAAATAAAATTTAAATAAAATTAAACTTTACTATGCAAGCATGAGCGCATCCACGTTTTCTTAGAAAAATGCGAGATAATCTCGCGCACAAGCAACTGCATTTAACCGAGCAATTAACTAAATTATAATATTTTTCCACTGACTCGGCAATGCAATTAAGGAGGCTTAACAAATTGACCGTTGACAATTGCAGTCTTACAAAGTTGCTACTAGAAATTAATTCAAGCAATTAACACCTTTAACAAAGTCGACAGTTTAGTGAAATATGTATCTAAAGAATAATCATTCAACTAAAAGCCGACAGAAAAAATTCAATGTCTTCTTAGATTCAATCTATATTTTTTTTTATATATGTCACAAATTATCAAAAAAGAGCGCTTCTTTAGCACCATGAAAACCTGCTCTAAATGCAAAAAATATCTAAATATTTTGTTAGGCTATTTAAGCGCGGCTTAAAATTAATATGCATACAAAAATTATACTTATCGCTTGACGAACGCTAGGCATATGGCAAAACAGTGAATTTTTCAATGGACACTTACCTGTAAAGAGAAAGAATACATACACAAATTAAAGTTATTCGCAGCAAAGTGTAATGTGGGTAAATATATCTACATATATATTAGTTTATAGACAGTATGTTTATAGACAATAATAATCGCCTCATGTCAAATGTTATGGACATCTTTTGTTATTAAAATCAAACACCAAGGCGCTTGTTAGCAATAAATAACATTTGTATGTATACGATAGGCCCTCCTTTATGCAGATAGAATTCTCGATTTCATACCAAAACAGTTTTAGAATGTTTCAATGTGAAACTGTGTTCCTTTATAAAACACACACACATTATGTGTCACATTATTTTTTTTTAATGCTTTAACAAAAACTATACAAAACTTACACAAAAATTTAGAAAAATTCAAAATTGAACAAATTTTCATAAACATTTTATGTAAACTGTTCAATCAGAACGGTATCCTGCGCATTTTTTCGGGAAATTAATTTTATGAGAATCTTTTTCATAGCAGAAGTACACTCGCAGGATTGCCATTTCCTACCGAGAGCGACCGCTGTTAAGAAAAATCCTTTTATTATATATTTTTTACGATGTTGCATTGACCAAAGATTGAACCCAGGTCCCTCGAAACGGCAGAACGCACCTCTCGACTACAGCGGCCGCCAAGTTATCCGGTAACATATATAAAAGAAAAATATTCCGCTTAATTTATAATTTTCCCCTTTTTTTGAAAATGGGGTAATTAAACGTTTAATTCTGAAGGCAAGTTGATACTGAAAGCTGCTTTATACCCCGGAAAGATTTTTTCCTCAAAATGCTAAGAAATTGTGCCAAGATTTAGCAAACTTCCATTGATCTTGTCACAAATTTTAGTCCGTAATAAAATGTTGTAGATAAATATTTTATATTGATTATCTGACTGATTATCAAATCTTGTTTATGTATTTTTTCGTAATTATTTATATTTAGTGATCAGTCAAGTTATTCAAACCATGTATGTTGTTTTACGAGTAAGTCGTATTTGATAATAAATGATTTATGTATTACCTGACTATTCTTCATAGTCATTACTCATTTGCAGCTTATTAAATAATAAAAATATTTCGTAACAAACTATTAATAAAGTGTTACTGTACTTAATTATTTTAAATATTTTTTTGTTTTTTTCACGGAAAATACACACGAAATTATAGATGTTGGTGTGGAACTTATACATATTTTTCCAGAATAATGAGTTTATTTAATATAATTGATGTTGTTTTTAAAAATTAGTCGCGTAGATTAGCGTGAGCTTGAAAATCTCAATTCACGTAGAGCTTCGATGTACATACCACGGATGTTGCGAATATTTGCATTCGGATTCGTTATGCGCATTCGACATTCGCATTCGCATCAAATGATACAAATGTTTTGCGGATGCGAGTATTGTACATGGGCAGAGAGTCTACTCTAATATTGTTGAAATGGTTATAAGTCTGCCCAACCAGGGTGCGGACAATAACCGGCTTTTAGCTTCAGGGGCTAAACGATTAAATAGTACATATATCAAGCAAATTGATGGGCCTTCAACAAGTGCTGCTAAAAATCTTATAAGCAACCTAGAAATAATTTTAGATTCCTCCAGCAAAAGCGAAGGCTCTGATGTAGAATCTGGAGACATTAAAAAATGTGAAATTAAAGCTCAATTGAAGGCCTATCTGGGTTGGTGGAAAACAAAACTAAAATACGACAAATACGCTCCACCCGCCAGCGTTCCAAGTGAGCAATTTTTTAGTGCGACCGGCCTTATATACGAGCCTCTAAGAAATCGCCTCATGGGAGAACAGGCAGCAAAATTACTTTTTTTTTTTTAAATATAATATGCCCCTTTTGAGCTTTGACTTCTAAATTGAAACACTGCATAGGTTAAGCACTCGTTCAATGTTCTAATAATTTACAAAATTTTTAAGTAATAAAAACGATTACTTAAGTGGATTATAGCTTTTTTAATGTTATTTCTAACATTCGCATTCCGAAAATTCGTATTCGAGCATGTGAAAAATATGACATTCGAGACATCCCTAGTACATATATATAAATATATATACTACATATGTATATAGATATAGATGTGCGGTTGCATTTTTTATTTTTTACTATGTACTTAGAAAAGCAATAAAAAGATTTACAATTTCCTGCACTAATGGATCCTTTTACTTGCCTTTAAAAAAGTTTTTTTTTTTGACTTAAAGTAGTAAGTTCCATCTGAGCTAAGAATGGAAGAGATCGCTTTCCAAATATTACTTATTAAAAAGTATTGAAATTATTGTGGTGTTTTAGTATGGTATAACATTTTATTTTTTCCTAATAAAACTTCCTCATCCTTATGCTACATTAGTACTTTGTATGTTTACACACATATACGCAAGGGGCGTTCAAAGTTTTTATCATAAAAAATGCGATTTAATTTTTTAAACGTAATAACGGCAGCGAGATTCTCCGCATATGTATATATGTGCATTAAGGTGGTCCAAAATGCGAGTGAAAAGATATGTCGGAATTTTAATGCTCTCTCCCTCTGGGATTGTTCTATACCGAAAAAACTATACCCTGGGCCCAAGTTAAATCGCTGGTATCAAAGATTTTAAAATAAACAATTGTGTACAATAGCGCTGTGGCAGTGGCAGTGACAGTGCTTAAAATCAGCTGTTACTGCTAATATTGGCAGTCACTGCCGTAGCAAATACAATACGGCGTTGTCAGTGACTGCTTTTTTTGGCATTCCCTCTTGTTTGTTTACATTTTTGTTGTTGCCTTTTAGGCTTCAGTGACATCAACAGATGTTGGCTGCGTTTCGTTTATGTCAAATTCAGCATGCGAAGTTTGCTGCGATGAAGGAAGTGGCAGTGAATTTAGAATGTGGGCTAAACTGAGCAGTACTGCCTGCTGTATTGCTGCCACTGCTGTATTGTGAGTCGTTTCATTGGACACCACACTTTATAAACAACAGCTGATTTCGAAAAACTGCCACTGCGTTATTGTATTTTGGGCTTTAGTATTGGCAGTCTCCTGAAGTAAATCGAACTTTTCCGATTGGCAAAATATTGACTTTCAAAAATTCTATAGGAAAACTTTGATCGCTGTGAGTGACCTCTTAAAATTTGTTGATTTAAAAACAATAAAAAACGGGACGAGAGCATTCAAATTTCGACTTTTTGTTTGCTTTGAACCACCCTAATGTACATATTCAACGTTAATCCATATGTACTAATGTTCATGTGTGCATATCTAAAAGCACCTGCCCCAACGAAAGCTTTTGCTAAAACCATTAATCAAACTGATGAATGTTTATTTAAATTTACACTTATTTGCCAAGCTTATTTGGGGATTAATTTAATCAACAAAGATGATTCAACACTTTTTTATCAGCAATAAATCAGTTGTTTTTTCGCTTAAAAAACAAACTGAGTAAAAATATGCGAATAATTTAAAGCCGCAAAAAGTATCAACAAAAATAAGAAGACGTAATGCATTAGGCTCATCTTGAGTGCGGTACGTTTATATATTTGTACTTCTACATTTTAATACATAATATAAGACAGATTTAGATTTGCTTAATTGTTTTTATTTATTTTTTTTTTAATAATAAAACAATATTTTTTTTCAAACATACCGAGCCCGAACCGCCAAAAGGATTTAAGCGAATTTTTTTTTTTTAAATCAAAAATAAAATTTTCAAAAAGTGTCGCTTAGGCCTTTTTGGCGGTTAGAGCCCGATACATACTTTTATGAGTAAATAAGTAATTTGTATCTATAACTTCGTTTTCAAGTAGAGTTCGTATGCCACATTGGCAGAAATTTATATACATATGTAGATATGTATACCTTCTCAATTGCAAGAGGTAGAAATATTTATGCATAAAAGTCCATAGAATTTGCACACACAGAACAGCGATTAGTGACAAATTCTGTGGAAATATTTGCAGTTCTCAGAGTTTGATTCTATATAGCACAGTTATATATGATGTAGTATGTAAGCAGGTGTGAAAGAGTGCTTGGTAACTGGAATGCATTTTGGCACGTATGTAGGTTCATTTGTTGTGTATTGCATTGGTCAGCAACTCACAATAGTTTGTGATATTTGGTTTTTTTCGTAAGGAATAAAAATATGACTAGAATGGAATAAAATAAAAAAGAAGAGATTAAAAATTTAAATTGAATAAAAGAAATAAATAAATCAAACTTAGATTACATAACAATTGTACTAAATTGGGAAAATTTAAAAAATTTAGAAATAATTTAAAGATATCTAAAATAAAAAAGATTGAACTAAATTAAGAAAATTAAAAAAGAAACTAAAATTTTCAAAAAATTGTATATATTACATAAATATTTACAAAAAACCCTACCAAATAAAAAAATTAATTAATAAATAATAATTAAAAATATATAATTTGAAAAAAAAAATGATAAAAAAAAATAAAAAATCAGAAACAAACTTAAAAAAAATTAAATACAGTCATTTGTAAAATATTAGGACCACAAAAAATTTTTTGAATATTGTTTGCTATTACAGTCTGTTCCTTTTAGGCTGAATTTACCTCTACTGCAAATTATTTGGTGCAATTAAGCGATATGTGCAGTAACGCGGAAAAACAAAAAACTGTGATTTGTTTTGTTTTAGGTTTTAAAATACTGTTTTTCATGTAAATTTTTGTAAAAGTATTTAATGCGAATAAGGCCTCTTCAACACTAGTCGCTATAGGGGTTTTATTATTTTTTTCAACGGCACAACTCATTTCAGATGAGGGTTACTGTACTCATTACCCAAACTACAATTTTCAAAGCCATAAGTTAAAACTAATTTATAGCTGATTAAAAAAATCACGGCTGTGGGAGGTGCGGCTCGACTAGTGAATTAATAAAAATTTGGCAGCACTGGATAGGTTCGACGATATGCGTCACCTACTTATTTCAGCTTGACAGTAAATAGGCAATGCAAATGTTGTCGAGTCGTACAATTTAGTCTAATAAACGACTTAAGCAATGAGGCTGATAACTGTGCCATAATTTCGTTCGATTATGACCATCCTTTTAAGCTGCAGCTGGGTACATAGAGTCGCAAATATATTGTAGGTCACACTTTTGATTTATTTTTTTATTTTATTTTTTTTTTTTTTAATATTCTTACTGCAAATTTTGTGTGTTCTGGTGTTATTATATTTATGCAGTTACGCATACCGAGACACTACTTCAAATATACATATGTATTAGCTCAATTTCAAGGTATCTTTATTTCCTGCAAGCCATTTGCATAAACTCAAATTTATAATTACATAAACACTTATGTATGTACAGGGACACATTTATATATAAATGTATGTATATCACCGTAAAATAATATAAGTAATTGCTATTCGGCGCCAATAAAGTAGTTAAATTGTATCGCTTGGCAAACTATTATTTAAAAAATATGTATAAATAAATACTCGTAAAAAATATGTGAGAAAATTGCATAGACGCAAAAAAAATGCGGCGCATGCATATATACATACATACATATGCATGTATGCATGTAGTCAACAAGTGCGCAGCAAAAACATGCTTGTTTTATCTGTTAACAACGAATTTAGAAATTTAATTATACGCACGTAATGTGTGCGCGCGCATTATCAGCTACCTGGCAACCAACCGCCAATATGGGGGCGGAACTGACGCGTACGACACGCGCGTGAATGCGATCGACTGCTGGGGTAGGCAGCGCAATAAAACAAGCGCGTAGCCAAAAGTCCAACCAACCAACATGTGTAATACAAAAGAGACGCAAAACATCCATAAATACATAGCGTACATACAAACAAACAGGTGTATGCAAAAATAAATAAAAAATATGGGAAAGTGACGCTATTTGCAGCAGCCGATTCTGCGGCGACACTATGTATTGCGGATATGTCGCGCTGGCGCAGTGATGTTGGATGAGTGCATGCGTGCTTCTGTGTGACATGCAACAACAACAGATGCTTTTCATGTTGCTGAAGTAGCTGCCCGCCTACTGAAACTGTTGCTGTGACGTTTTTTTTTTGTTTACTAGCGATCTGCTTTTCTCGTTAATTACAACTGCTTTTCTGTTGTTTTGCAGCAATTGTTTTTGCGGGCTAAGTGGCTTATTAACAATCAGCCAGCAGCAACAAAAACTAGGCATAGCTGCCATAATCGGGCCGACTTATTTGGTGTATGCCACGGCCTAGTATCCATTGGCATTTGATTTGGATATTGGCAACACTTAAGTGCACCGGGGCGTATGTGGCACAATGCTATGCTGGTATAGAGTAGTTGAAAGCAGTTTTGGTACGAGTATTTGACATATAATACGTCGATTATTAATAACTCCACACAACACTAACGTACGCATCATTATTGCATCTATATTTAACAAAATTCAATTCAATTTAAGCGGTGGTGGTTTTGCTTAGAAAAATGCCATTTAAAATCATAAAAATTTGTTATAAACGGATAAATAGAGTTATTGATAAATGGCTTACATGGGACACATACAGCTATGGTCAGAGATTTAGCATAAAATTCCAAATGATATTTTCTGCAACATATGTTTATATAGAAATTAACTTTTTGATCAGAATATGTAGACGATTTTCGGATATGCAGCTTTGCAGCCTATTAAATTTTAGTGCAACTTCCAAGTCGCTAAAAAAAGTGCGGGTTCGGAATTAAATATTTAGTACCGTGCCCATCTCTAATTGGGAACACAGAAGCGTACTTTTCTTTTTCCCCATTACTCGTGGGTACAAAAATAAAAAAAGCCACTGGGCTACCTCCGGCGAAGCCGTTGTGGACGCGCAAGGTAACTCAGAGTTGTTGTCGGAAGCCATATTAAAAAAAAAAATTCAACAAACTTTCGTAAAAAGTTTTAACTTTTTTAATTAGATTTTCTAGAAAGATTCTGAGTGTGGAGTTGAACTCTGGTAGAACAAAGTACAAGTTTCTAATGGCTAAAAATTACGGTTGATTTTTTTAATTTTTTCCCCCCATTTGCTTACATATATTGAATATTTGCACACAGTTTATTTTTATATGGAAGAAAAGCGAAACATCTACTACAAAAAATATTTAAAAAAAAAATCAACGGTAATTTTTAGCCATTTGAAGCTTGCACTTCAATGGGCTACACCACTGCCTACTCACAATCTTTCTAGAAAATCTAATTAAAAAAGCTGGAAATTTTTACGAAAGTTTGTTGATTTTTTTTTAATACTGCACAAAGGCTGAAACTTGGATTTACATGGGTTTTTTAAGGAAAGAAGTATATTTTTATGAAAAAAATATCCAAAATTAAATAACAACAAAAATAACTTGTTAAAACAAGTCAAAATGTGGTGCGGCTCCAATTATTTCGATCACTGTATATGCTCCGTCGGGTTTTTGCTTTGAATTAAGACAAAATATTTTAAGGTGTGATAAAATATTAAATTTTATGGAAATCTATTTGAATTACTCGTTTAACAGATGTTTATTATTTTTTATTTGGTAAGGCGATTGGGACACACTAATGCACATTTTGCATCCGGTATTTGAATATGTAACGTTTGAGTACTTGCAAATCTGTATGTACGTACACACATACATGCATATTTATTTACATATTTATTTACATATTTATTAGCCACAGAAAGTAACTTAGGGGATTCCCTTAAACGCGAAGAGCAGAAAACTCGAAAACCTCGAAAGTTTTCGAGGCTGTTTTTGGGAATGCACCTTTTTTCAGCCTCGTAAACAATGGAGAAATTCCGAAGTTTGACAGCTCATTCAGAGTTTTTTGTATAATACATCGCATCAGCTGAAATAAATACATATAAAATCAGCATTGAAAATGCCACGAAAAAGTGAAAAATGTAAATTGTATGAATTTATTGATCAAAACGCAGTCAACAATTATAAAGGCAACACTGAAACTTACGAACGACTTTTCGAGGCTTTTTTCGCGACTAATTTGCCTCGAAAGTTTTCGAGGCACGCGAAAATCGCCACTCATACAATTTTTGACAGTTGTTTTTCGAGGCTGGAAAAGTTTCGAGGTTTCGTGGTTTTCGAGCCACTTTCGAGCTTAAGGGAATCCCCTAACTGTTTTATTTTTAACCATATTTTCGACTCAATCTAATTTTTTTGATTTTGATTTAACTGATTTTGAAACTTTACTAATTACACTGTTCGACAAAGTGAAATGAATTTTAACGGAGGATCTTTGCTACGCCATTTTAAGTACTGCTTTGAAATTATATGAATAATGTTGCCATCAGCGAAGATGTTATGCTTTGAGGAGAACTTTTTATCAATGACATATTGCGTTCTGGATAGGTATACAGTTTTTTTCATTATTCAAATTTATAATAATCGGAGTTTCGACAAAGGCACGACTTTCACCCATCTGTTTAATGGATTAAATCTGTTTTCTATGAAATCTAACGTGTTAATAAATATTTTGCAAGTGGGTTGGCTGAAAATATCCTTTACATGATATTTTTAATTAAATATTTACAAATTATTATTATTTTTTTAATTCTGTACTCATTTGTTTAATGAACAAATTATATACCAATAAAAAGTATTAAGCCTATTAAGTGTGAAAACGTTGTGTTGTCGATTTTGTTTTCCTGGCCTACCCATCGGGTTGGCAGGTATGAAAAGGTAGGTAATATTACTAATTTTCACTCATTTGTTTAACAAATTCTATAGGCTTTATGCTTTCGATTGGTATATATGTATGTAATTTGTTCATTAAACAAATGAGTGCAAAATTAAAAAAAAAATAATAATACATAATAATTTTTTAAAATTTAATTAAAAATATCCTTGCCAGGATTTTTCCAGCCAACCGACTCGCGAAATATTTGCTAACACGTTAAATTTCATTCAAAGTAAATGTCATCCATTAAATTGATGGGTGAAGGTCGTGCCTTTGTCGGATCTCCTACTAAAAATATGTACATACATTTTTCGCCTAAAAGTAATTAAATATAAATATTTTCAATTTACAGAAAACTTAAACTTAACTTAAAGGCCAATAGCTTTAAGCTAAAAAAGTAGTGGAGCGTCGATTTCAAACGGATATATTTCAATGGGAGAGCGCATAGTGAAGAGCAAAGCGCACATACACGTTTGTAATCGAAGCTTTGCTCGATTGCTAGCTCTTCGCTTTACTCGCCGCTCCACTATGATCTTACCCTTATTCATAAAAAGGTTTATAAATTGAAAAACGTATGATATCGTCAATTTATACTTTATTTTTTTATGAATAAGTCCATAAAGATTACAGAAAACTTTTAAAACCAAATGTCATAACTGTTTGTGCCCCAGTAAAAGTATTTTTTTTTTTTTTTATCTAAGCACATGCGTAAATATCGGAAAAAACTCTAGCGGCGCGTAGTGTAGTTTTTTTTCATTTTGCTTTAAATATCTTTAATTTCATAATCCTGATCAGAGAATTTAATATTTTTATGAGAAATTTACTAGATCCCTTTATTAAAGTTAAGGGAGCCACATGGACAGTTTGATTGTTTCACCAACCCCAGTTACGAAATTCTCGCGCTAGAATTTTTTCGAAATTTTTCACTGTGCGGCCTTCAATTACACACATAAATCTACGTAGATTTAATTATTCCAACTACACATTTTCTATCGAAAAAATTTTTTTAATGCAGCATGGTGTCGTACGGCAATTCAAAGGATTTGTTTAAAAGCCCTTACATTTACATACTACATGCATACATATGCACTCGTAAAAAAGCACACTCACTTACAAATTGTTGTTAATTTATTTTTACACGCATTACACTTTTTTGTGTTTTGTATTATTTTGCAATAATGTTTGTTGCTACTTTTCATTTGAGCTCCGAGAGTTCAAAGTGTCAATGCTGCTTGTACTCCGTATGTATGTTCGTCATCTTTCATTTAAGCTTCACCGAATGTGCAAAAAACTGGTTGCGCTTGCTTGCCCACCATCAGCTCGGAATTTAAAATTTATCGTTTTTAATTATTCTTGTTTGTAAGTGTTTACATTTATGCCCATATATGCATACATATGTAAGCATTTGTACGTACATAGTACATGTTAATTTATGCATTTTTATACCCGAGNATATGTATCTCGCTAACCGTTCTAGCAATTTGTACCAAGCTCGGTATGGTTATTGTGCTTGCCACATAAAAGCAAACCGTTGAAAATTGTTGAAATCGGACTAAAATTGAGGCCGCTTTTCATATAACGGTAAATTTGAGATATGCTTGGAATTTCAATATTTCGAAATTTAAGGACACTAATTTACTTAAAATGTATACACCCCGGCTTATCATGTAGCGGTAGCTTTCGGAAAGGGGGAAAACATATATTTAATACTTGCGCCGGGTATTTAATGTTCGGCTCCGCCCGAACTTAGACTTTCTTACTTGTTTAAATTTTATTTGTTATATGAGCAGATGTGTCTTATCGGTAAGCATATGTATGTATGTATGTATGTACATATAAATATATTGCCGGTTATGCTAGAAGCAGATTTGAAATTGTAATTCTTGAAATTCTAATTTTTGAAATTAGCATTTTTAAATATTTGCCAGGCGGTTAGCTGAAAGCCGCTACGGCGTTGATATATTTAAAACTGAACTTCTTCTGTGAACTAGTTGCACTGTTTCGAGCTTCACTATAAGAGCGCGCTATATTCATGCGACTCGTTGTAAACAGCGGTAAAGCGCGCTATCACCTTTAAGGGCGCGTCCGTCTAGTGGAACTCCTCAGAGAAAGGTACGATTAACGAAAAACTTGGAAATGTACTAGGGGTGACTTAGCTGCTCATATTGAGCGACACAATCTACCAAGGCCCGCGATATCGTTCTTAAACTCTTGCCAGTGGACATTTACGATAAATTACGCGAAATTTGTAGTGCATCAGTCCACCTAAATGTAAGTTTCCAGACTACATACAACATAACACTGACCTCACGCTTGCAAATGGCTTCACCACACAGAACCCCCTCGTGGAACGAATGGCAAGAAGATCCGGTTTTGGAAATTTACTCGAACTCTACTGCCATACACATACAACGGTGCCTTTAAGCTAGAACAGACGGCCAGAAGTGGTGTATACTCGCAGGAACTTTCACTCTTTGAACTTAGTCAAGAATAAGCTGAATAAAAAAGTAGGCTAACTTTTAGCTTAAGTCCAAAAAATGGCTAAACTAAGTTAACACTAGCAAGACTAGAAATTGTATTACTTTCTGGACAATCTTTCTAAAATAAGCAGCGGATACAATATCGTTGTAAAATATGCTTTTATCTACGCTTCTAACTTTGGTGTCCTGATTATGAGCAGCACATTCAGGTTATTATGGTGACTGTGTGAAGGATAAAAAGAGTGATACAGAAGGACCTACTTTTTCGAATTAGCAAGCAAAAGATGACCAGAGAATCAGTATGCGGTGCAGCATGAAGTCCCGCCCAGGCTCGACAAGAATAGGTCCAGCGCCTTCATTCTCTCCGAACGCACTTAACACTGGATAGTTGTTGGAATCATCAATGGTCACGGCCGTGGTCCGATTGTAGAAAGACGCATACTTCGGCGAGGAGAAAGTTAATAGCTAGGTTCAAAGAGAGTTGCCACCTGCTTACAAAATTAAATCGAACTTGAATTAAGGGAATAAGCGAATTGAAATATGTATCAAAACATGGGTATTAGACGAAATAAGTTAAATAACGTTGCAGATTGAAAGCATTTTGAAGAGGGTTGCCACCTGTTTAGAAAATTAAGTTTTGCCATATATTTAAAAAGTCAAATTCAAGTTAAATTAGGCGAATTAGGTAATTGCAATATGTATCACAATACGGGTCTCAGACGAAGAAGTTTTAAGAAGTGTGTAGTTTGAAAAAAAATTTGAAGACGGCGCCGCCATCTATTTGAAAAGTCGAATTTATTTAAACTAATCAAATGTTAAAATATGGTTGCCAAACGAAAGAGTGTTAAAAAGCCTTTAGTTTGAACTTCTAGAGTATTTTGGGGTTTACAAGGGTTCCCACCTATTTAGAAACTAAATTAAATTAAAATTATTTAATAAGTTAAATGAATTATTATAATATGGGTATGAATCAAAATGCTTTTGAAAAGTCTAGGAAGGTTGCCAGCTGTTTAAAAGAGTCAAATTCAAGTTGGATAAAGGGAACCAAATAAATTGAGTTTTATTGAAATAAATTACTGCACTCAGCGAAGCGGGTGAGGAAAAGCAGCAGTAGTATATAGTTATTTCCACTCTCCAGAGTTTGCGTCTCGTCATTTGATCGTGAAAAGTTGAAAATTTTTAGTCACCTCAACCGCTTTCTAAGCATGCGAAGCAGGAGTTCGTGTTCACGCTCCAACTAACTAACGTCAAAAAAGTAAGTGCAAATACAACCAAGGTCAATGATATATAGAAAACTAGCGTAATTTACATGCAATACACTAGCACAAATGTTATTTGCTTAGTGCAAACTTTGACCACTGCACACAGAACTTTTGCCATTTTCAAACGCTATGCAATTGGAATAGCCAGCAAAAACAAAAAAAAACTTGAACAATAACGCCCGCTAATTGTTTGATGTTCCACATGAAGGCATCGCTAAAGCGCCGATAAATTTAATTTAAATGACTGCTGCACCGAATAGTTAGAAGCAAAAATTGCGCTATCCAGCACTGGCGATGCACAGTGGTTCAAAATTGGCATTTGGTGTTCACAATTCACTGGAGCCTTCATTTTTCACTGAATTTGATGATTTTTTTTTTATGAAAGCTAATAAAATTAACAAAAGATGAGTTAAGTCCGATTTTAGAATTTTTGTTTGTCTGTATTAAATTTTTAGTGCAAAGTGTAGAAAGAGCAGCAATTTTGAAACTAGTTGAAAACAATTGTAGACTTCTGCCAAAACGAAAAAAAATTTAAAAAAAATGGAAATGTTATAAAAAAAATTTTACGAAAACAAATTCTTTTTTTAATAAATTGAATACAAACAAACAAAAATTCAAAAATCGGACTCAACTGGTCTCTTGAAAATTTTGTTAGCTTTCATTAAAAAAAAAATCATCAAATTAATCAAACTGAGTGAAAAATGAAAGCGCCAGTGGATTGTGAACGCGAAATGCCATTTTTGTACCACTGTGCGATGGCGCTGATGAGGCAGCTCGTCATCAACTAGGTTTGGCCATTGTTAGAAGTTTTTTCTGTGTAGCTTTCATGGCAAATAAAAGCAATTTCATATATGTAGACAAAAGTACAAAGACATAAACATAGCCCACAGTTATTCCAGGCGTTCCAACCCACAATTCGTAAACGGCTGATCGTGTAAATTACAGATTTTCAATTTAAGCTTTGCCTGGTCTCACGTGTTGGGACTTGCGCGAAAAGTTAGCTTTTTGTTTAATTATATCAAACTTAATTTGATCTGTTTGTTTTGCTGCCTGATTTTGTTGTATAACCTTAATTTATTGGCTACACTTTGGGTAACTTTATCGGCAATGAATCCATGTGATGGATGTCAGCAGGAAATGTTTGTATGGTAGTATGCATTTGCAGTAAGTTGTTGCCGTATCTTTGTCACGTTGATCGGTGGCATGCCAGTTGCCAAGGCTTATTATAAAAACACATTTACAGGTAGTTAGACCGCAAGTATATTTATGTACGTACATAAATAACTACTTGGTTACGTTCTTGAAATTGGTAATCAATCCGATTGTCGTACAATTCACATGCATATCTACATATAGATACTAAATATGTATATTAGGGTGATCCAAAAATGCACTGGAAAATTAATGTTTCGAAAGAAAGGCTGGAAAAAGTGTTGGATAACCCTAATGTATATATATATATATATATATATATATATATATATGTATATACTTATGAATGTAGGTATACAAAATATAAATTAATGTTTGCATTGACTTGTAAACTATTCAACCGATTTATTAAATTCCTGGCCAATTACGCAGTGCAACATCATTTTTGGGGCGAAATGATTCCAACTAAGAATGATATATCTATTTAATAAAACCTCCAAATCCTTCTGTATTTTATGAGGAATAATTTTTTAAAACATTTTAAGCCATTAGCTCTCTCACGAAAGGGTCGTTTTGACCCCGTTTTCGCGAAAGTCTGAATAAAGTGGTATTTGCAAGGTCGCTAGAAGGTTAAAATAATCTAGAAAATTATTCGCCGGGAAATTTCACTAGGGTTGTTCTCAAATAAAATTGAGAGTTGTGGCTTTGTATGCCAAATGAGCTGCCTTGGCTCTGAGCGAGAAATACCTTAGATGAGGCCTATTCATGCAAAACCAGTTCACAGGCAATCAGTCCATTGTATGCCCAACCATTCTGCATTCAATATCTATTTACAATTCCAAAATTACTTTTTGTAGCCAGTTTCTCACCACTGCAGTTTCCTGGCTATCAAAGTAAATATTGATCTGAATTATATAGACGTCAATCATTTGAACACTGCATTGAATGCAGTTTAGTTAATAACTTGAGTTAAAGCTACCAAATCATCCATGAACACTATGGAAACGGGAAATGTTTCCCATATCTAAACGCATTTATAGTAAAAATCTGCAACTCTGAAGTTTTAATAGGATGGCAGGGTTGAAATTTTTTAAAAAATATCCTGTGAAATTTTTATCCTTTAATATCCTTATATGTATTCACAGGATTTTTGACTGCAAGTCGACACGGGTTGCCGTGATCCGAATTGCATACAATTTTATTTGGATAGTTTTTAAGACAAAACCAATAAACTGAAGGGTTATGCGTTAATAACAAAAACAACTTAGGTTTATCGGGACAGTCTAATATGCCTATTGCTAGAAAAAAGCTGGTCTAACGAAAACCGTGATTTAATATTTTTTTGTAGGCATTTTTTCGTAAAAGTTAACATTAACAAAAAAAAAAATAGCCAGCCATTAAACTTTTAGGTGTTTTGATAACAAAGTTTTAACCATAATAATCATTATCATTGGAAGTAATTCCCAAAGTTTATTTTTTTTTCGAACCTGTCTAATTTTATACGTTCTTTAAAGTTCATAAAAGCTGAATCATACAATACAAAAATAGGCAAAGTCGTAACTTAATTTATAGCAATTTAAAATCCAACCCTCGCTTGTCATGGTATTTCCCCTCGTAATCATGTAACCTTCCGCATAATGTTTGTTTTCAAATAACTATCATAAAATGATTTTAGAGTACATACTACAAATAATATGCCCTCGTTTTTAGTATAAATAGTAGCATTTAAAATGCACGCTAATAGGCCGAAATACAAACTTATTAACATGACCTAATTTTACAGAAGCATTAAACGCCGCTACCCCACCTACATAATCGTAGCAATGTATGATTAGATGTACATATGTATACATATATATATGTATGTATGTAAGTTTGCATGTTTTTTGCTACATTTGAATTGAGAATTAATGTACGAATACAAATACATACTTATATATATGTAGGTATGTATTTTACATTGCTTGCATAGTAATTTTTATCGAATTTTAATTCATTATTAAGGGTTTTTTGTCGTCCACTACAAAACGGCCAATCATCATTGTTGCCTTACTAACGCACTCATATTTTTGCGCACACAGTCAGCGTCAAACAAATGCATACCCTGACATTTTGACGATTTTATTTATTTGAATTTTTCATGCCACACTTTTCTTACTTTTCTATAAAAATAAAGTTCATTCAACAGCCAAAAACGACAAGAATGATTTTTTTTTTTTTTTATTTCATACAGAACTCGGGAAATTGTAAAAAATGTTCATTGAAATTTTAAAATTTTCTATTCGATTTCTTTGAAAAATTTTCAGTTAATAGTTTTGCAGCCCATTAAACTTTAGTATACCTTCTTCCATTAAAAACAGAAATTGTCCAACATCCTTGGCAAAAAAAAAATTCTCTAAAATCAACGGTAATGTTTATCGACTTTACACTTGCATTTCATTACTAAAATCTAATGGGCTAAACAACTGCTTACTCAAAGTTTTTGTAAGAAATCGAACTGAAAAATTGAAAATTTCTTGGAATTTCTTGCATTTTCTTGCATTTTCCCTCCGTGTTCTGTATGAAGTTATTGATTCTTATGGTTTTTGCTGTTGAGCGAACTATATTTTTATAAAAAAAAAAATAGGCATATTCTGACATATGTATAATTTACGAAAATTGCGAATTTATTATCATTCATCTGTCTGGCGATTTCCATGTTAATGAAGATACATAGATACATTGTTATTGGAAATCGAATGCAAAAATGACGTTTGGCATTCCATTCATAGAATACAATGACTATTAGCACAGGTTTTTCACAATGATGTGTACTTTTGTGTGCCAGCGTGTGCATTATTTTAGTATTATGTACAAATATTTTTATGCTAATTTTTGCCTCGAATGCTCATTGATGAATTTTGCAATAAATGGAGGCGATGTGAATATTCAACTTAATAACATTGTTGACTTAATTTAAATATTTGGAGACTTTCGCTCGGCACTTTTTGTTTGATTTTCTTGTTCATCCGATGTCTGCAAATTCATTGATGAATATCGTTTCTCCGTAAATTTTTAGCTGTTAATTGGTTGTGTATATGTACATCATTTTTGTAAATTCTTTGAAACAATTACCGAATGGGGACTGTCTTCAAGCCAACCCGTGGGCAAGCAGGCCCGCTATTTAACAGTGGACCAGTGTGTATAGAGACATAGAGTTGCGTACTATCTAACATTACTATTGAAGAGAACATTTTACAGTAATAATATTTTCCAAGACCGAAAGCATATAAGATTGCGCTGATGGATGTGAAATTCGAGAGAGTAACGTGAATATGACGTCATCGCAGGTTTTCGGGTGGAGAGAGCTGAGAGAGATCTATTAGTATGTAGATGTTTTGCATATGTATATTACACAGGCAATACACAAAATCTCCTATGACGTTATATTTCTGTCAAAATTTTCAAGAGAGAGTTAGCGGTATCACAATCAGTGTCACCTTCTGTATTCGTTTCACCATGAATATTTTCTAACTACAGTCCATATCTAAGGCCATAATGTATAGTATAAAGTGAGTTATATAGAATAGACAGACGGCAACGTTAATCCGGATTAATGGCGCAGTTTATATAATCAAAGTTGTACCCTGACAGGCGATATTATTGTTGATTGGGCAGCTACCACGGTCACCAAACTCGTTTTCTTTGTTTGCTTACTTGTTTGCTCAGAGAGCATGGCATATAGAGTACATATATGCAAAACTAGCCTCGACCTCTACCACGTCTTTGGTAATTCAGTCACCATATTATTATTTTAGATAGTAATGCCCAAAACTCAGAGAACGTAGAATACAAAGAACATGCAATACTCGCCTCCATTAATTTTGAGTATTAACTCTGGGACCTAATCCGGATCAACTGCAGTAACTACGAATAAACGAATTGATCCGGATCAAAGCGACCGTCGGTCTATGCTATTAGACACCTAGAGAGAGTATACCGGACCCCCTTTATTGGAAACTGTGACGCGTTTTGAATCACCACACCTTATCACTAGACTGGCTCCAAGCAACAGTTGCTCTCTTCGAAGGATGAGGCCACAACTCTCTAAGTTTAGACTTCAAGGCGACTGTTGTTTGTTTTAGGCAGAGGTAGCTAAGCAGTCGATTAGTTG
The DNA here is from genome assembly GCF_001687245.7 of Rhagoletis zephyria. Lineage (NCBI taxonomy): Eukaryota > Metazoa > Arthropoda > Insecta > Diptera > Tephritidae > Rhagoletis > Rhagoletis zephyria. The sequence goes on along the minus strand of NW_016157148.1, from coordinate 165,309 downwards.
CTCGATTGTTAGACGTCCATAAGGCATGTAAACATTTTTAATGATAACCAATCGGCAATAAGGATTTTGGATTCTTAGCCGTTAATTATTTGAACTATTTTTCTATTGCGTTCGAATATTTCTTAGTAAGGCTTATATTTTCCAGCATTTATGTAAACTACAAGAGGGTTGATTTGGCTAGAATAGGGATCCCCGATGTGGTGTCACACAGTTCTAGCAATGCATCGTTGCTTTTCTAATGGGGTCAGCAGTACCTCTCGTGATATGATCGAATCACTTTTGATGGCTTACATTAGTGTGCCGCCCCTTCTAGGCCTTGGGCAAACTGCAAAACCTCATCTAACTTATTTTTAGAAAATTTGGGTATTTTACCAATTTAATACATACTTGCAAATTAATCGGAGAATGAGAATAAATTAGTTTTAAGTGACTGCTGTAAATTAAATACAATCAAATTTTAAACATTTCTGCACAAAACTTACGGTTTTTCGTTTAGAAATTCACCGCGCGTAAACTCCGACAAGCGGCGAGACTTGGCTTTCTTGGCCAGCAACAGCGGCGCTGAGCTACCGCCGCCGCCCTTCGTTGACGGTACTGCTGCGGACGCTACAACTTTGTTGCTATTATTCGCGTTCGCTTTGGCATTAGACGGTGCATTCAGTCTGAAGTTTTTGAAATTATCCAGTGACGCGCAAGCACAATCGGCATTACCGACACAAGACGAAGACGAAGAAAACGACAATGACGATGGCAATAGTGTAGCGGCTGATGCCTCTGTTGCTGTTGTATTCGCTTTAAAAATCAAGAAATTCGGGCACGTATTTCTATGCTGCAGTGGCTGATGATGAAGCAGCCGACTGAAATGCTGTTGCGCGCGTTCTTGTTGGCGTTGTTGTTCAGCGCGCGCTTCAATGACAGCAGCCGCGCATGTACACAAATCTTCGTTGCTACTCGCCAACGAAATCGGTGAACCTTCACGCGAATCACTGACTGGCATACATTTGCATTTGACAGGCATTTGATTGGACCAACGACGCAACGGCGAGCGATCTTTGCGCGACGTACTCGCTTCGAAGCTATCTAGCGATAGTTTCTTGACGAGTGTGGTGCGTTGCTGTGCGGCCGGTGCGTTAAGAAGATGCAGGCAATTATGTTGCTTAAGGCTGCGTCGCGGTGAGGGCGGCGAAGGTGTGTCAGGCGGTGAGACCAAAGCGGCAGCTGCCGCGGAGATGCCGTCTAGTGAACTGGATTTCATGATGGGTGCACCAGCGCCGTTTGCCAACTTGCCTGCTATGGTTGAGGTGGTGGCGCGATTTTGTGCTATAATGCGCGCGTACAACTCTTCGCTGTCCAGCGGCAACAGTTGAGACAGGCCAATGCGGCGTTTGTGTTGTGCTGGCTTCTTTGAAGCGGACGCGTCATCAACTTTTTGCGATTCAGCAGGTTCCGGTTGTTCATCGTTGCGCTCGCTGCTTGATGACTTCTCAGACTTGGTATGTTGCTTGCTATAAGACAACATATTAGACAGTCTTCTCATTTTGTTTGGCTTTGATGGCTTAGTAGACTTTTGCGAATCACAATGGGCGGCGACATCTTCGCTTTGCAGCTTATCTGCGGATGTTGTGTGCTCCGCACTGTGAACTGCAGTTTCTATGTGTTGGTGCACTCTGTGGTCGCCAACGCCGCCGCCACTGACACCTGATGGCTGCATGACAGCAGCTTCATCGATTTTGCTGACAATAAAACGATTCTTGGATTCTGGGTGCGACGTGGTTATAGCAGCTGTAGTCGTGCTGGCATCCGATTTCTCCATTTGTAAAATGTCATAAATCGTACCATATTTGCGACCGCTGCCCAAATGCGCCGACAAGGAAGGAGTATTTGTGGTCAAGGTGACCGCATTTGGTTCGCTAGCGGTGCTCCCTGTGGCAACGTGAGCATCCATCGTTTGAGCTTGCGTTTGCCGCTGTTGCTGCTTTTGTATAATATCGTAAATCATTGTTGGCATTAATGACTTGTTCTTTTCTCTGCATTCTTTGTCTTCTTTGTCCTTTTCGCTTTTGGAAGTACTAGCTTTCCTTTCACGTACAGCCAAGCCATCTTTTTCTAAAATAGCCGATAGACTTTTGCGCTGAAAGAAATCGCCCGCACTTGTGACTGACGACGCGGTGGACGATGCTTGCGATGTCTTGCGGTGCAAAATCTCATAAATGGTGCCGTATGTCATATATTTGTCATATTTATGGTAAGTAAGATTGTAAATGTCATTCTTGCGTTGTATGATGTCATAAATGGTGCCATAAACAAGCTTATCGTAGATTTTAAAGTTGCGTCTATAATTACTGCCAACGCTGCCGCCGACGACAGCTTTATTGATGCATGGCGCTGTCGCTGATGGCACAATGGCTCCGGTGTTGCTTTGTAGCTGCAAGTCAGCTGTTGCGGCAGCATCATTGCACTCTGCCAGTGGTGAGACGACGGCGTTAGAGCTTCCAGTGTTCGTAGGTTTTTGTTGTTCTTTCAGCGAGTTGCGTCGCATTAGCAAAAATGATGCGTAACTCTTGCGATGCCGCGAATTTTGACGTTTAAATGGGGTCGGTGAGCCAGTGGTTGCACTTTCTGTTGCATCACTGCACTTTTCCGCCACATCCATCGCTTCACATTCGCGCATCAAACGTTTGAACTCCTCGTATGATTTGCGGCGTATGTGTGCTTTTTCTTTCTCTTTGGCAGCGAGCAGTTTCTGGTCGAGTATTTGCGATAGAAAATCGGAATTCTTACGCAAAATTTCTGTGGTTGACCGTTGTTGTAATGCCGTCGCCACCGCGCTTGTCGCCGATGGTGGTGTCAGTGAGGCGGACACGTCAGCAGTATTCGTTTCAGCTGTGCCCACCGCAAACTTGTTTACACAATCCGGTTTCGTGTCGCTATTCACAACAGCAAATGTGTTCCACTCATTGATCGCAGCGGAGTTATTGTGATAGGCAAGTGTAGACGCGGCAACTGGCATGCCAACACCACCTCCCTCCGCAGTGGTTACAGCCGTTTCTGATATCGATTCTAATGCATTCGACATTGTTGCCATCGGTGTAGCTGCGCACATTGCAGTTGTTGTTGGCGTTGCCATTGACGTGCCATATTGTATTTCCTTTTCACAGCTGCCGCCGCTACGTACCTGCAGCGCTTTGCGACGCGCCAATATTTCCGCCGCCGCCGCCGTTGCCACCGCATTGTTTGCGCCTTCCATTTGTGCCGCTGCGGCAAACATCGCCTTGAATTCTTCGTACGATTTGCGCCGGTTGCGCGACTGTGTAAGACATTCCTTATAGTAGAGGCGCGCGATTTTCTCCGGCGCGTCGCAAGATTCGCCATTGCTCGCAGCTACATGTTTTGCAGTACCACACTCTGGTGTATTAGAATTTTCCGAACCCGTCGCACTGCAGACACCATCAAAAATTTGCGCTAATGAGGGCCGCGCATTCGCAGCGGAGGCGCACGTAGCAGCAGCTGCGGCGTGCAATATAGCACCGGCCGCACCCTGTAGTGAACTCTCCAATTTATTCTGCATCTCAATGAAACCAGAATCCATTGAACTGATGGTGCAAGTTGAATCGAAACTCGTTTTTCTACTTGAACTGTTGCTGTGCGCCTGTGCGGCCACCGCGGCAGCATCGGCCACACCAGCTGTGCCAACGTCGTCGGCGTTTGCCGTTGTCGCGGTCTCCGCTAATTTGGCTGATTCGTTGCTAATTTGCATGCAAAGCTCATCTGCTGATAGTGGAAGGTTGCAGTCGTTGGTGTCGACTTCGTGCTCGCGATCGTGATCGCATTCGCTGGCTATGACGGACGACGGCGTCAACTCTTTGTTGGGCGCACACAGCAAATCGAAGGCCTTCGTAGCACAAGCAAGGTTTTGCCACCCAACGCCGGCATTGCTAGTCGTCTTTAGCTCTGCGTTATCATCATCATCATCGAAACTAATTAGATCTCTTACTACTTCAGCAGCGGCTACCTCTTCCATTAGTGTATCACAGTTGGTTTGTTTATCATCGCCCGCTACCGCAGTGCTGGCTTCATGTGGACATGACACCTTTGCGCTTTTGTTATTTCTCTCTGATGGCACTGTCATTCCTGCACTATGCTCCTCTACTTCCAAATCACGACTGTTCGGCTGCGATGGCGCTTTTTTGTCGGTTTGTTTATTATTCAGCTTCGCATAAGTGGGTAGCGTCGATATCACCGACAATGGAATGCAGCCAATTTTATTGCTCCGACTATTGCTTACACTACTGCCTCCATTACCACCGCCAACACCACCACCACCACCACCACCACTGCTGCTGCCATTTGTGATTGCAGTGCAACGATTATGAAAGATTTTTACGCTTTGCATAGGTAATTTGCGTCGATTTTGTCGATTACGTGCGCCTAATGCTGAGGCAGGGTTAAGACCATGCTTGCGCTGATACCGGCGCGTGTACTTATTAGCAATACTGTATACAGGATCATCTAATGGCGTGGGCATTCCATTTGCTCTTGCGTTCGACGCCGCCGACATTGCGCCCCAATCGACGAGGGCGCTAGTGCGACCGGAAGTTCTGAGTAATCGTTGTAGTCGTTCTGCAGCTAAAGCGCGCCTACTTTCATTACCTTTGGGTGCAAGCGCATCCGTAGCATACTGACAGCTGCTGTAGCGTTTTCGCGCACACGCAGAGAACGCCGCAGATGCTTGACACCGGGACGCGTAGGTTTCATTCATACATTTGGCGCAGCAGAGAAATTCGTAGAGCACATCGTCGCCATAATTGGAACTAGGCGGCGTGAATGTCGAGTATTTTGGCTCGAATTCTTCGTCGCCAAATTGCTCTGCCACTTCTACTTGCTGCACTTTTTCCATCTTCAACTTCTCTTGTAGCTCCGCGCCTACATCTATTTGCGATGCGTTTTCTGATGGCTGGTGTTGTTGTTGTTGTTGTGATGCGCGCTGCTTTGTTGTTGCCACAGGCATAAGTATATAGGTGTTTTTAGTCTGCTTCTCATCTAAGCCGCTGGCATTTGTCACATTAGCTACCACATTATGCGCTGCATTCTCTTTGTTGCCATCCGCATCGACGCTGTCACCATTGCTTTTCACTATCGAACTTTCGATGCTGATGCCGCTGTCGAGCAGCACAAATGTGCCATCAGCCGGCAATATGAGTCTACCCTCGGCGGCGGCATTCACCAACTCGCGCAACGCCAATACCTGTTTCTCAGTCACATTACCCTGCAATTGAATGCCGTGAAGCGCGAAAGCTGTGGGCTGTTTATTCTCTGAATTTGGATCTGTACACCAGACGACTGGCATGGTTGCCATATTTGTTGCGCCAGCTGTTACTGCCGTTGCACACACAGCGGATGCTGTGGCAGTGGCGTATGCGGATGCGGTGCAGTTGCGTCCGCTCGAAATACTTTCAGTGCGCATGGGCGTTTATAAAATCGCTAATTGCGCTTAATTTAGGTGTAAACACGTCTTGTCATTGGCAAGTTTTTAAATCAAACAGTCTATTAGGTGCTTTGTTTAGTATTTGGTTTTTTTTTTTTTTTTTGGTTAGTAGTTTTCTAGACGTGGCGATTTCATGCGTAGTTGTCTGTCCTCGCTTTTACTTTATTTATTTAAAGTTTTTTTCATCATTTTAACGCGTGTTGCTACAATTTGCTGAGATGGAGAAAATTAATAATAAGAAAATTAGTGAAATTGTTTATTTTAGAAAAAAGTAAAATTCGTGCGCTTCTCGGTGCTGTTTCGTACCGCTTTCCGTTTGTTTGTTTGTTGCGTGTAAATTTCTTTTTGAAATTTTAGACGAAGCTGAGTATTAATAGAAATTGAAAACGATGGTGTTTCCAGATAAGAATAGTTAAAAAGGTTAGATTTAGTAGTGCATGGTTTTCGTTTTCATAGCATTAACTATATAAAAAAAGTTTACAGAAAAGATTCCAAGAAAAACACAGAACTGCAAAGAAATAGAACAAGCTTTAAGGCTACTGACTATGATGAACTCAGTGAGAGGGGAGACCAGTATGTTTGCATGTATTTATAACAAAAAAAAAAAAATAAAAAAATTGACCAAAAAGTAATGGGTAGGCACTGTGGCCATCTGTTACCACTTCTGTTGTAAGCCATCCAGAGGCCGCAAAAAGCTGCGGAAGAATTGTCCGTAGGATACATCAGACTAGGCCGAGCTTTTGTTTGAAGTGCAATCAAATTATAACTTCAGAAAGTTGTATTACATGACAGTTGAGAAGTGCATGTGCAAAAATATCATAAATTTGATAAAGGAAATTTTTGCAACACGCAGCAGTTTATATAGCATGCATTTAGGCGCTTGGAGTTAGTAGTCGCGCCTAAACAGACTTAAGTGTAACCTTAGATTTTAAACTTCATAGAAGCCCCGCTAGGTATTTACACCTCTAAGATCATGTACCATCGATACACCGAAAAGCTGCGGGGAGGCAAAACTCATGTTGATCTCAATCTCAGAAAGTCCAGCTAGATATTTGCTTTCATTGAGCAAGTGGGACTGCAGACAACATGAGGGGCCACTTCTCGTTGCATCGTTGCAAACACACCTGACTATGCTTCTACCCAGCCTTTAAAAATATTTTTTGATCATTTTTATATGTATTTTTTAAGTCTTAGTCATCGATTCTGACTAACTTTCTTAAACACTCATTACTTCGCAGCCGGAATCAGCTCATCTAGTTTTTTCTATATTCATTGCCTTAAGTTCAAGAAACGCATTGATAGGAAGGCACCTGCCCTTAACTTTCGGAAGTACTTAGGTCATTTCGAGGGCACTATGCAAACTTGAACTCAAATTGTAAGAGAAAATGGAATACATACAACAACATTTTGGAGCAATATTCGCCCCAAATTTATGCGTTTTTAATACGAGTAATAAATAATACAAATATAAATTTTTGCTTTTAAGTCTAAAACAAGGAAATATCAATGATAACGGTAATATTAATTATAGTGGAGATGATAAACAAAAATTCGGATCCCAAAGGAGATGGGCAACTCGGTACAATAGTGTAGGTGAATTTAAATGCAATAGTAGTGCCAATTCGAGATGTTGCAGCGGTAACGGCGTAAAATGGCCTTAAAAAAAATAAAATTTTTTTTCTCTTTTTGCTTGAAAACAGTATGCAATGAACTTTTTTAAAAGTTTTAAACACATAGAAACCACCACCACCAGAACCGAAAACCCCGTTTTAATTTTTGTTTAAGTTCTTTAGTTAAAGATTAGTTGAAAAGGGTGAAGGTTACTTTTCATATAATCAGTCCATTAAAGATAACATTTTATTTCTGTCTTTTTTTACATAAAACATCATGAACATCATCCGGTTCTTGCGACCATGGAAATGGATTCCTTGACGCCGGAGTAGTAAAAATAAGTGTATAAAACTTTCACTGCATACTGTTTCGGGCATAATTTTTTATAATATTTAGGTACAGATTTCACTAAATATGGCATAACTGGTTCTAAATAAACCTTATTAGACTCTAAATTCTGATAGATACAGACACGGTTCAGAAATTTTTGTTAATTAAAAGGAAAAAAAAATCAATTTAGTGTAATTTACTGAAACGGGGAATTAATGCACATAAAATTAAGGCTAAACATAATTATCGTGCAAAAAAATTGGTGTAATTTGAAGCAAGGTTCAAACCTTAATTTGTGAATTTAAACGCGCGTTCACAAAAAAAAAACTTAATCGTTCTGCCAAACCATTGTTCGCGCCCGCTAATGCATCACAATTTGTAGCAAAAACCTTAATTAAAGCATGTAAATTGACTACTGAAATAGATTTAACACATTATTTGGTTGCGCGAAAACATAGCAAAATAGCAAACGCCGGCCGAAAGAGGTAAACGACTGACTTCAATGTGAGAGAACAGAGCGTTGACAGATTAACGCAATGTTTTTTGAATTAACATTTGCAATACATACATATGTACATATATAGTATACACAGATTCATTCATATGTGAATACATATAAGATTGACATAAGTACAATAAACCGACGAGCAAAAAAATCAAACTGTATACTGAACAATGTTAAAGAGCGTGGATTGCGCAGCATTTGCCGCGCCACGCACGCGCGCGCGCTTTATTTGTCTGTCATTAATCAATATAGGCCGTATGGAAAGCAAAACTACATACATAAATACATGACTGCGTACATACTATAAGTATGTATTATACATATGTATGTATGATCTATCGCCCGCAGAGCACTTTCATTCATTCATTCATTAATTCGTTGCGCATGCGCGTCGCTTGTTACGAACAAACACTAGTAGTGCTAAAGCGGGAGGCGGGAGGCGTTCAGCGGGTGGTGTGGTCAAGCGTTCGTTCACTCACTCGCGAGATAAGACTTGTTTAGTTTCAATTATGCTATGCCTTCTTTTATTTAAAAATTATATTTTACGAGTTTTTTTATGTTTTGCTTTTTCTAACATACATACACAGAGGCAATGGCATATAGTTAATAACCTACATTAAAACGTACATACTTAAATATTTAAATCATAATTTCGCGCTGTGAATGGAACGGCAATGTAACAAATTGTTTTATGTCTGCTAGACAAAGTTGTAAATTTTTCAAACGTTAAACACTCGATGCGTTAGATAACTGGCTGCAACTCATCAATCATTGTGCCGGCGGGCGACATCGTCTTCCAAACTAATGGGGTAATTATAGTATTCAAGTGGTTTGTATTAGATCTACATATGTATGTGTAAGTAAAGTTGTTTCGTAAGTTAACTATAATACTGAGTTTGTTTTATCAAAATCGGTGGTATGGTATATTTAAGTCGCATGTTTTTTAAGTGCTTTCATATGGTATTAAGTTATTTGACTTGAAACTTAAGCAAAATTTTTAAATATTCTCTTGATAAGTACTGGAGGTTATTGTAATTCTTAGTGGTAATCCACGGGTTTATCCCAAGTATTTCGAAGCCAGTAAATAAGCTAACGACTACACGAAGTGGCCCTCAGCATGGTTTTCGAGCTCCTCTGCTATGGAACCTTGTGCTTAACGAATTTCCGCTTCGCACCACATCGAAAGCCATTAAGGTTGTTGCATATGCACATGACAAAGTAAACTTAGAGGACAATTCTAGCAATTGTCTTTCAACTTACCACAGTCTTTCGAAAGACAAAAGTCTTTTGTAAGACAATTGTCTATTCTGGCAACTATTTTGAAAGCTCTTTACTGTCTTTCGAAAGACTGATTGAAGGATCTGCTAAAGAAGAGGTCTTAGCGTTATACTGTTTGCATTTAAGCAATAAATTTTTTAAGAATTAAATTAAATTATAAAAAATTTACATATTTTTCGTTTTAGAACCATAAAAATTAATAAATAAAAGAAAATTAAATTAGAAAAAGAGTAAAATGTTACCAAAAAAGAAGGAAATAGTACTAAATAATTAAATGAGATTAAAAATATTTTTATTAAAAAGATACAAAAAAACTTTAACATTTAATAAGATCGTAAAAATTTAATGAAGTAAAAATATATATATTTTTTCTTTTTAGAACAACCAAAAATTAATAAAAAAAATTAATTAGAAAATAAAATAATATCAAAAAAGGAAATGTAATTAAAAATTAAATACAATTAAAAATATTAAAAAAATCCAAAAAAATAACATTTAAAAAATATAAGATTCTAAAAATGAAATTAAATAAAAATAAATATTTTTCCTTTTTTAAACAATAAAATCTAAAAATTTAAAAGAAAGAAATTTTCAAAAGCATAACAAAAAAATAAAAATAAAAAATAAAAAGTAAATGGTACTAAAAAAAGTTTTTCTTTTTTACACAATATTATCTAAAAATTAAGAAAAATAACTATGAAACGAAAAAAAAAGTTCCCAAAAATTTAATGAAACTAAAAAAATATTATTTTTAAAACAATAACAACCAAACCAAAAAAAAACAGAAAAAAATATTTGCCACCGTTTTCTTATGATTGGAAAAACTTTTTGGGATGTATGTTTCCGTTGGTCCTGAAAGGGGTAACAGATTCACGCGCTTCAAGTGGTGTTGATTAATTTACAGCGGTTTAGCCTTCAAGAGTTGCACTTGAGATAGTTAAGAAAAAGGCAAGAAAAATCTATTAGGAAATATAAAATTGTTTTCTCATGCTTGTACACGATACATACTTATATATAAAAGAACATACAGAGGTGGAAAAATAAATGGAGACGCGACATTTTAGAACATTTTACCTATTTTTCTAATGTTTATTTAATATTTATTATTTCTTATAAAAGTATAGCTGATTGTCTAACAAAACCCATACAAATTCATATTTCAAACTTTGCATAAAAATTATAAAAATTCTGCAAAATTTCAACTTTTTTATTAGATTTTTCTGAATTTTTTCGAGTGTGCAGTTTTATAGCCCCTTGAATTCTAGTAATAAATTGCAAGTTTTAAGTTGTTAAAAAGTCGCGTTGATTTTTGATAATTTTTTTCCGACTGTATTACGTATTTTTTCTATACGAAAAAAATATACCGAACATACTTACAAGATATAAAAGTAAAAAAAATTGCCTGCATAAAACTTACACTTTTTTTTTATAAAATTTAATGGACCAAAAAACAGCATACTCAAAAAATTAAAAAAAAAATCTGATTATGATGCTTGACATATGAATTTATATGGCTTTTGTTAGAAAATGAGCTGCACTTTTATAAAAAAAAAAAGTAGTAACCACTAAACAAACAAAAGAAAAATAGGCAAACCGTGTTAAAATGTCGCGTCCCTATTTATTTTTCCACCATTGTATATGTATTTACGTACGATAGGACCTAGTCGGAGCGACCGTTGCACGGCGATACGTAAACATTCGTCGGATGCGAAGCACTAAAAAGAGGTTAAGTAGTGACATCCTTTCATCATTGCAGTTGCGTCAATGCGCGAATTCACAAGTACTTGCATAAAAATGCACCTTTGCAAATGCACAACACAAATAAGTGCGCTGCAAATGCAATGACCATAGTAAATAATGCAAAAGGCCAAGATCTTGTTTGCTAGCTGCTATGATGGTTAAATGGCTAATCGATTGACTATAGGACAACTAAGTAAATGGCTCTTCGACTAGTTGGTCAGTTGGCTAGGGCTGGCTTTTCGGTTGGCAAAAGATGCTGACTTTTCTTTACTCTGATTTTGCGAATATTTATCTTCAATGCGATTTTTGCTTTGCATATTTTTGCTTTGTTTTGTTGAAATGCATAATGCATACAAAAATGTTATAATAACAAATATATACATATCAAAAAGCTAAAAAATGCAAAAACAACCAAAAAAGAAAAACACCGAACGCCCTGCGACTAAAGCACAACTGGAAGAGCTTGTGTAATAAATAGTAGCAAACAAAAAATCAAACTATAAGTAGCTTAACAAAGAAGCAAACAAATATAATGTAGAGTTTAAAGAGCAAAGTTAACAATAGACAGCAATACAAAAGCAAAAAAAAAAAAGCTTTATGTGCAAATGTCAATGTCAAATCATAAAGATTTGCAATGCAAAAAAATGCTGTTCAAAGTAAAGATAGAGTTGTTTCGCAACGAACAAAACTTAAAAAAAAAAAAACAAAAACAATTCTCCTTTGTTGCTAGATCGCTTGCAACAAAGTATCACGCCAGTGCAGCAAAGACCGTAAACGATGCTAACCGATGCGACCGATATAAAAGTCTGTGTATTTTCTGCAAAAAGTTTCGCTTTAAGAATTTTTCGCAGACAAGCACTTCGAAAATAACATCTGTAGATCGCAAAAAACAATAACCAAGCCGGAAAAAAATTAAAAGCGCTTCTAAACGAACGCTTCCCAGCAGGGCATTGCAGTAAGGGCTTCTCGTTGATAGCTATAATCGTAGATTAGGTGTGTTTCCATGGCAACGGAAGTCAAATAAAGAAAACCATCGCTGAACTGAGTTATGAACTTATGAGCAAGCTGATAGGCGCGGAGAAAAAAACACTGCTTTAAAGCAACTCGGTACACAAAGATATTACGGTAACGGTTATTATAATGGTAAGTGGTAATGGATATAATGTTGGTAGTGGTAATAATATAGGTGAGGGCAATGATAATGGCCATGGTAATAGTCAGGTTATATTAACCGCATGATCGAATGATTACGTTAATTTTTCTTATAACGAGTGTAGCCGTTACAAGAACGATGGATGCCAATTAATTTATTGGTATTACGGTAAAGAGAATACAAACACAGGCTTGCAAGGATTTTGAAAGAAAGATCGGGCTAAGTATAACCGAAGCATTTTAATGTCCTAAAAACGAATACGTTTTCGAAATCGTTCCATCACGTCAGAATTATGAGACATTTCGACCCAAAAGCAGGGACCTAGAACGCATTCCGGTTTCGGTTTAGTTCTGCACGAGAACAAAGTGAAATAACAAGAAGGTTCCCGCAAAAGAACTAAACGGAAATAAAAGTCTTGAGAGGAGTTTGAAGGCGAACAAAATGAGAACAAAACGCTCGGGAACGTTCTCAACAAGAACAAGATGAGAACAATTCGGGAACATTCGCAAGGAGGATCAAATAAGAACAGGAGTCTGGGGAACGTTCTGCTAGAGAACAAGAGTTGAGAACGTAACGTTGAGAATGATAGGGGCGTCTCGAAATCCTGACGTAATGGAGCAATTTTGACAACGAATTCGAAATGGAATTATAAAACAAAAGTTTAAAAAGAAAAGAAAAATAATATGCGCACATTCAAGTGAAGCGGATTGTATGTAAAGTATATATGATTTTAAGTTTTCACATAAAAAAGAAGACCCTAACTTCGTTAAGTAGGCTGATATAGCGAAGCTGCGAGAATAAGCAAATACTTACATGTGTACAAACATAACTAGTTGTGCCATGGTCATGTAAATATTTAATGCATTGCCATTAAGCAAGCCTTGAGCGCTGCATTAAAAGTTAAAATGCAGAATATGCAGTTTTAAATCCATGCATGTACTAAATAGATATACATATTTGCGTATATACATCGATATATGTGCATTAGACCGTATCACTTACATGAAAAGGAATAGCTCCATAATTTTTCCTGATAGGTGGCGCACGAGTCGAGATTTTACATAAAAGGCAAGAAATAACTCGAGAAAAAATTTGAAGATTTATCGATGTTCACGCATCGAGGAGAAAATTTTTGTGTGCCAAAATTCATTGACCTAAAGTACCCCGTTTTAGTTGCACACTTACCGGCCAGATCTTAGTTCTTATCACACTAAAGTGTTACCCTAATGTCAGTCAATTTAAGCTCACCAAAAATCTTGAAACTTTAACTGAGGAAGTATTTTGATTATCAAGTAAACTATGAAAAAAAATTTTTACTAAATGGTGTCACCGAAAAATGCAAAAAGTCGACCCCCTAGGTTTGACCAAAATAAAATTTTTTATTTTTTAAATACCTTGCAAAATTACTTTAGATTCATTGGAGTACGACGAACTTTTTTGTTTGCTTCTAAGGTGGTGCGATCTAATGTACATACATGCGTAGTTATACCTAATATGTGTACTTATGTAGTATCTAATGGGTTTGCTTTTTTGAACATTCAAATAGGAAATAAATTAACCCAATTTTTTTAAGTAGCGGCTGAATGGTATCGGAATACAGTTCAGGAACATTTCCAAAGTGCACACAGCACAAAAATTGGTCTGCTTATTGAAATTGTAAATTTTGCTGTGTCGATAATATATATGTACAGCAGGGTGGACCAAAAACTGTAAAGTGGAAATTATTGAAATTTTAATTTTTGCTGTGTCGATAATATATATGTACAGTAGGGTGGTCGGTCCAAAAACAGTAAAGTCGGAATTATAATGCTCTCACCCCCTAGGATTGTTCTATATCGAAAAAAAGTATACCCCATTTTTTTATTTTAAAATCAAAAAATATTTAGAGGTCGCTCAAGCGCTCTAAGTTTTCCATGTATTTTTATATGGGGAAAAAACAACTTTTCGTAGAAATGGTATAGAATTCTTGAAAATCAATACTTTCGACTCTGGTTCTCTTCAGGAGACTTTTAATAATAATACCCAATTGTTTATTTAACAATTTTTTTTTTGGTTAAATAACCATTTGGTTATTATTATTGGGAATCTTCTGCAGATGAAAAGAGTTTTCCGATAGATAAATATTGGTTTTTTAGAATTCTATACCATTTCTACGAAAACTTTTTTTCCATTTAAAAATACACGGAAAACTTTGGGCGCTTTGAGCGACGTCTAAAAATTTTTTGATTTCAAAATAAAAAATAGGGGTATATTTATTCGGTATAGAACAATCCTAGGGGTTGAGAGCATAAAAATTCCGACTTTATTTTTCACATGCATTTTGGACCTCCCTAATGTACAGCCTTAGCCGTCCGTTTTAGGTGCTTAATGTATGAAGATTTTTTTTTTATTTTTCTTTGGTTTATTTAATGTTTATAGTTTTTTATAACAGCCAAACTCACTGTCTAACAAAAACCACACCTATAAATTGAATTTCCAAAATCTGTGCAAAAAAAAGTTGCAAACTTTCAACAACTTTCAATTTCCAGCTTTTTATTCAGAATTTTTAGAAAAATTTACTATGCAGATTTGTAGACCATTAAACTTTAAATAATGTGCAAGTTTCAAGTCGCTAAAAAATCCCATCGATTTTTGATGATTTTTTTTCGCTGACGGCTTGTCGCAGTTTCTTCCACAAAGAATTAGATTCATATTTCGCCTCTGCTATCGAACAATGTATGCATGTTTGTACAGCTTTTAGTTTCATTCTACATTGCACGGTTGCCCTTTTAGCTCGGGTTACTTGAATCTACTCGTTCCCGCTACCTACCACTAGGATACTTTTAAAAGTGAAGGAAGTCAACAATTTCCATAATTCCAGCCACCCAAAAAAATTTATTATTTTTGCCCTTTTGCTAAACTCTCCGGCATCAGCGCATCTCTGAATATTTTTTGAAATATGCCTTTCATTTTATTGATACTCTCGAACTCATAACTGAGTTATCAAGGTTGGAAGAGACAACTGGTTTAACAAAAAAAAAAAACAGATGAATAATAAAATAAATACAAAATAAAAATGTAACAAAAAATATAAAACGAATGCCAGCGGCGATGATTCATGCACTCACTCCATTGGATACGTACGCAGATGACGACAAGCGTTGATCAACAAAAAAAAAAAAACAAAAGCAACTCCGACGAAGAGATAAAACAGCAAAGGTGTTAAATGTGAAAATGAAATGCGATTTTTCGTTATGTAGACAGATAAGCTACTGACGTGTATTTATCTCTAATAAATTCACAGGATTGAGAATTTAAAACAAAGGTAATGAAGATGTAGATATGTATATAGGATACATGCATACCAACATATGTAGGCGTAAGTGAAGGAGTGCAACAAAAAAAAAAATAAAATAAACTATATATATATATATATGCGCAAAAAATTTACGATTTAGTTGAGAAACTAAAGAAAATAAAGAAAAAATATAGGAAAAAAACAATAAAAATTATCCCTTGTAAGCCACATACAAAAACATACAGAATTGGTAATTAGAGTTAATTGCAATTTTCTCTCGTCCCATCCTAATACATATTTTCATTATTTTAAACGTGAAGAATATTAAATTAATTTATTTTCCAGGTTCAGTGTTACCCACTTTCTCCTAGGGGAAGTAAAGCTAAAACTAACTTTATAAGCATTTAAATTTTAATAATTCATAATACAGCCTTGATTACGCCATTATACGTGAAAAACAAAATCGTTGAAAGTGCCTCTACGGCACCGGGTTTTCAGGGCTTATTCCTCCACAAAATTCAAGCCATAACTCATCCACAACTTGGCGTTTCTTGGCCATCAACTGCAGCTAAATTGTAGGAATGTTCGCATAAACTCGATCTTTTTCAAAATTCCAAAGACGTAAAATCGCAAGATCTCGGTCACCAAGCCACACCCCTCAATCTGGAAACCACACATCATGGGAATTTCTAGCGCAATACAACCACATCTGGCCGCCTTATGTGGCATGTGGTTCCGTCCTGTCACCCAAATCAAAACCTTAAATTTCAGTCCAAAAATTTCGACATAGCACAGGTTATCGCAGGTCATAGTAACCGTTCTACGACTTCTTCGTCGCTCTCGAAGTATGGCCCAAAAACGCTGCCGGCTCACAATGCACACCAAACAGTCAGTTTTTCATTGGCCTCTAGCATAGGGCTGCCAGATATCTCTGTTGCAAAACCGGGACACTTAAAAACATAAAAACATGAATCATTACAACGTACACCAGCAAAACAAAACAATTTATCACAACTAAAGTACAGAGAATTTTCCACAATGCATGTACCTTTTTGTTCCTTATAAAAATACAGTTTATACTAAATACATCAGAAAACATAAAAATAAAATTTCTAAACTTTGTACAAAACTCGGGAAAATGCAATAATTTTGCATATGAAATTCGCAACTTTCTATTCAGACTTTTTTATAAAAATTTTCAAAATGAAGTTTTGCAGCCCATAAAAATTTAGTTGATTTTTGGTATTGTTTTTACTGAGAGTTTCTTCCATACAAACAATGGGTGCGTTCCAAAANAAAACTCGGAAAAATGCAATAATTTTGCATACAAATTCGCAACTTTCTATTCAGACTTTTTTATAAAAATTTTCAAAATGAAGTTTTGCAGCCCATAAAAATTTAGTTGATTTTTGGTATTGTTTTTACTGAGAGTTTCTTCCATAAAAACAATGGGTGCGTTCCAAAACGTCAAAATACAAAGCATTAGTCTCTTTTATTTCTAAACCACACTAGAAGAAAAAGCCGAACTTGCGCAACCTAGTAGAAAACTAGCATCTAACCGTGGTTGCGCACATTTGGCATTGAAATCTACTGAGGTCTAGAAATAAAAGAGACTGATGCTTTGTATTTTGACGTTTTGGAATTCACCCTATGTTCGACATTTTTTTGTATGTGGAAGACACTGTCAGCAAAAAATAAATAATTGCAAAAAATCAACGAAACTTTCTGGTAACTTCAGACTTGCACTTTACTAATTGGCTCAAAAGCTACATTTTCAAAATTTTTCGAAAAGATCTGATTAGAAATTGTGACCAGGTGAAAGAGTCTCCTAGCCAATAATTCTGTACGGCACGGTACTTATAAGTAATCTAGGTTTCACGAAAGAAAAAAAATTAAATACAAGGTAACATTAAAATATCAGTCATTTGTTTCGTTGCTGTGAGCTTGTTTCAAAACTTCTGGCTTTTGCTTAATATAATTGTAAAACTCTGTGCATGTCATTTTAACGTATTTAGGTACATACTGTGCTAAATTAAAACAAAAAAAAACGCATATGAAAGAGCACCAACCCAACTCGTAATAAATGTAAGTATACAAATTTTAGTTTTTAGTATAGAAATATTCAATTGAAATACGCCAATATTAAAATGAAGCGCTTTGCACTTAACGGATGCTTTTTCACAATTAAGGTAAAAAAATATATATTTAAATTCCATGCTGTCTGTAATGAGATTTGAACCCTGACGCTCTGGAAATTAGCAAATTGTGGCAAGCATCTTCATGCACTCAGCTACAGCCAAATTTTTTTCAAAAACAACGAAATTGCAGCCACCGAAAATTGAATAATTAATTTTGAGAAAGTCAGTTGGAAAGACTTTGTCTATTTAACATTTTTATATACCAATGGGATGCTCGTTAGCCAAGGAATATTATTAACCCTATATGGTTTAATTTTTTTTTTTGCCTTTTTTAAAAAAATTCAGCAATTAACCGTTAGGTTTTATCCGACAATTTTCAATAAAAAATTACAGTTAAACTTTAGCTTTTGTTATTGCCGTAAAAAAGGAAAGTTAAAATTTAACTTTTTTTTTTTTCAAAAATAAAAGTTAAAATATGACTATATTTTTTTAGTCAAACAATCCAATTGAAATTTGACTTTTATTTTTTCAGTCAAATATAAAAGTTCAAATCTGGTTTTTATTTATTTTTTTTTATTTAAATTAAACCCAAATGGTTTTTATGGGCATTTTTCATGATAGAAATATGTACACTTGGAGATTAACCAATGTCTGCCGAGGGGTGACCAAACTTAGAAAAACTGTCAGGATTTGAACCAGCGTCATATCGAATGGCACGACGCAACTTTAACCATTACGAATACGGCGGCTTTTTGTTTCCAACCATATAATGCAAAATACTTAAATGCCACCGCTTAGCTAAACCACAAAAAAAAAAAGAAATCAACAACGCCCAACAATATGTATTACGATTATGGCATTAGGACAGCGGCTGCCGTCGAACAATCATTAGACACCTTCCCTTTTGGCATTTTTGTAAGCATTAACGTCGCTACAAAGTACTACGACCCACTTTGAACCGGTTTTCGCGCGAATTTTTTTATCACTATTTTTTACTATTGTATTGTATTTTTTTTACTACTTTTTTATTTTTTCTATTTTTTTCTCTTTTTTGTACTTTTTTATTCAAATTTTTTTTAGCTTTTGGTTGTTGTTACTGCTTTTTCACAGCATTTTTGCGGCTTACCTACTACCTTTTATAGCTTTTCTCAACACAACCAACTATCGAAGATCGACGCTGAAGTAGCTGAGTTGAGTTTGCTCAAATGGTGTAAAGGCTATGATTTGACAACAAAGTCGACGACTCTGAAAAGTTTAAGTATGTTTGTATATGCTATAAATTACATACACCAGGCTGTCTTTTATTTAGTTGTATGACGACATTTTAATTGAGTCATTTCTTGTATGGATAATAAATAGCCGCACGTGTCAAAAGCTTTCATGTGAGAAATGTGAGAAAACCGCATTGACATAGCATAAATTGTAGATTTAAATCAACATTATACAAAATATTGTTGTAGTTTATTGTAGTATGTGCAATGAAAAAAAAAAAAAACGATGTGAAAAATAATATAAAAATGTCCGCGAAGAAGCCGATCAGCCATCTTTAAATAAAGCGGGCTTCTGGCTAAAGGCAATCTTATACAGCCAACAATTTTTGGCGGGAAACTGCAGATAAAAGAGAAACGTTAGCAGCGGCATGACGGGGGTGAAATAATTTCGCTAATTTTATGGCTCCACCACAATCAACTTAATATAACACAAGGCAAACCCGGAGTTAGTTATTGGGTTATTTCGATGTGTGGTGAGGCATATCCATAAAAGAAGCTCTGTGTAAGCTATACCGATGGATTTTAATAGAGTCGCCGCAGAAAAAAAAGAGCAAGGAATAAAGATCCAACCTTTGAAGCGTGGACTACTATCTGGGAGTCTTTGTATATCCTAAGCTGAATTGGACGATAAGCATAAAGGAGAGAGTGAAAAGCGAGCATTACCTCCAACTCTTCCTATCGACATGTGTACGTTCACTTTTATGCTGAGGCGTAGCAGCTGACGAGAACTTCGCTATTATGGCTCTGCAGCCTAGTGACGGAGAGCAAAACTCCTTTTAATAGTGTTTCTTATCAGTTCTTAGTAGACTGAGCTTGGAAAGTGGATTTCACAAGAGAGCATCGGATATCTACCCTAATCAAAATTATATGTGCATATGAGCAAATCTCACGAGTTGTTATGTTTTTCGACATAAACGTGTTTTTGGTAGAAAATGGTGGCACATATATCTAAGAAAATGTATTATCTTCAGTTTTGTATAAAGAACAAAACTCCATCGCGAAATTGTATTTAAATGAGAACTTAAAAAAGATATAATAATAATAATAGATTCGCGCTTACACATATGTTAGTGTTTGGCCGAGCTTCTCCTCCGATTTGTGGCGTGCGCCTTGATGTTTCCACACAAAGTGGAGGGACCTACAGATTTACGCCAAATCCGAACGGCGATTGTATTTTTATGAGAAGTTGTTTTTCATGGCAGAAATACACTCGGAGGTTTGCCATCATTGCCTGCCGAGGGACGACCGCTGTTAAGAAAAAACCTATATATAAAAAAGATATACACTGCCGGAACAAAGTATTGGCACAGCAAATTTATCACAATATATGCCACAATTTTTATTCTAATATTTTTCCGCCAGTTTCGTATAAAAAAAAAAACAACAAAAAAAAACCCGCGAAAATTCAGCAAATTTTCATCAAAATTTTCAATTTTTTAATCAGACTTTTTAGAATTTTTTTGAATATGCAATTTTGCAGCCCATTAAATTCTAGTAAACGACTGCAAGTTAGGAGTTAGTCAAAAATCACGTTGATTTTTGAGATTTTTTTGTTGAAGGTGTTTTGAATTTTTTCCAATTTTGGAAAAAAAAAAATTGTATGGAAGAGACTGCGTCAAAAAAATTGCCAAAAATCAACGGTAATTCCTAGCTACCTAAAACTTGCACTTTATTATAATAAAATTAATTGGGCTACAAATCTGCATACTCAAAAAAAATCTAAAAAATCTGATTGAAAAGTTGACAACTTTCATGAAAATTTGCTGAATTTTCGCGAGTTTTGCACAAAGTTTAGGAATTATATTTTACGGCTTTTTTTTTTGTAGAATGAACCATATTTTCATACGAAATCAGCGGAAAAATGTTAGAAATCAAATTGTTGCATACACTGTGAAAAATTTGCTGTGCCAATACTTTGTTCCGGCAGTGTGTGTACTAAAAAAGTAAAAATAACCACTCGGGCTCATATATCCGTAGTTGCGTATAAAACGTATACGCTCCGTAGTACCATACGCAATCATCTAACACATTTACCTCGCACGCCTTAACTTAAAAGTGGTATTACTTAAAAGTAATTAAATATTGGATTGAGTGATTTTTACACAGTATTCCTTTTGTGCATATATGTACATATCGAGCCCCAACCGCCAAAATAACGTATGCGACATTTTTTCAAAATTTTATTTTTGATGCACAACGCCGAAACCGATTTGTCTCCAAACAAAATTTAACAATGGATGACGGAAATTCGTTTCAAAATATAGCTTACAAACGGCAATTGGTCAAAGAGGAAAATGTGGCAGACTTTAATTAAAAATATGTGTTTAAGAATACTTAAAAGTTGAAACCAATTACAATGGTTGTAAAAAAAAAACGAAATCCAACAGCTGCCGACCTTTTAAAGTACGCAAACATTTACTTTCTCTTGAATAAACATAACGAAAAAGAATGCAAAAATTTTTATTAAAATGCCTCTTCCACAATCAATGCGTAAGCTACCGTAGTACAAAGACAAACTTACATTTGCCGATTGATTGCTAAGCCTAGAAAACGAACCGACAATTTGAGCAGCGAATTTTAAAATCGTAAGACCTAAAACTAACAACGAGTAACTAGCATTGCGGCTAGCCGAATGAACAAAAAAGCCACAGGAAAGCATTTGTGTGCAAATTTTCAGCAAAAGTAAAAAAAAATAAAAAATAATATGTATGTATTTGTGTATGTACGCACACAAACTATTTGTTCCATACATACAAGTGGTCAGTAAACAAAATTTCATAGTGAAAACAAAATCAGAAAATTTGTATACTCGAACCACTAACTTTTAGCGAACGTAGTGAAGCATAACTGGCAGCTCGAATCCCCGAAAAAAGGTTAAAAAAAAACAAACAAAAAACGCCATTAACTAACTAACCAGCAGACCAATGGCCATATAGCCACTAACAAATTGAGGCGCTTGTACATGTTTGTATGTAAAGCATCTCAGCTATTGGAAAACAAAAAAAAAACAAAAAACAAATGTATGCAGCTTTGAACGGGTATACTACTCGTCCATATGTAGTATGTATATCGGTATGTACATTATACTGCCTTTGATTTGGGTCATTGCACAATGGTAACGAGACCAGACTAAATTTAGCATTAGCCATTTGTTGGAATATCGACATAGAGCGCGCGGCAGAAGCTAATGGCAGGTACGGACGAGAAAACAATTGGTTGAACACGGGCTCTTTGCATGAGATGACACCTTTAGAGTGTTCAGTTTTTGCGCGCCCAAATGGGGATGTTGATGGGTAGTAGAAGCGTTTTTTTTATGGATGCGATGAGCAGCAGATTTGATGCGCATTTACGAGTTAGCATTATTTGAATGTCTTTCATTTGAATTTTGCAAATATGGAAGAGCTATTGATTGGCACAGAAAAAAATGCTAAATAAATTTCTTCAGTTTTTTGCAAGCCAACGTTTCTGCACAACAATAAAAACAAATATAGAAAAGATGCTAAAATATCTACGGTATGCAATGGCCATATCATTTGCCGCATTCGCTCTCTTATTATGCCGATTTTCGCTGGATTTTATATGTCTGTGAATTATTTGAATTCGGATAATAAAATGCAAACGCATGCAAAGTAATGCAATAGTTTTTAGAGGCAAAGTGGCGTAGTGTCGAAGTGGGCATGCGATTGTGAGTGGGTTGAGTTGCTGAAGGTAGGGGGAGAAAAAAAAACAAAGAAAACTGAAATAAAATATATAAAATCATATAAAAATGCCAATTTCTTTAAATTTATGCAGACTTTTGAAACGCTTATTTTGTTTCTTGAATTACCAGCAAGCGAATAGCGAAAAATTTGGAAACATAAAAATTCCTTCATATTGAAAATGCTTGACATATATTTCCTGAAGATTTCCTGATGATTTCTTGTAATCAATAAACAGGAAAGAAATAAAATATATATTTGCATGTATGTATGCACCACCTACTTTTTTAAACAAAAATATATACAATACATACATACATACTTGCACATAAAGCGGTCAGCACAATCAAGATAAAATTTCGTACACGCAGAAGGAAATTGAAATGATTTGTTCACAATTTAAGGGTCAAATTCTCGAATGTAAACATAATTGTGAAAGATGGCAACAACAAAACACCAGCTGTGTTTTACTGAGAATTCGAAAAAGAAGCTAACCAGGAAAATGTACATATATACAGATATTTCTTAATACTGGCATGTGTACATATGTATGCATTGAAGGTGTAACAATGTGCACCTCATTAATGATTCAAAACAGTATCAAAGTACATAGGAGTTCCTGGTATGACATAAAGAGAACTCAGTTATTCTTCTTGAAGTAATAAAATGACGACAACGATAAAGTAAATGCCTGCGTAAGCTTTTGAGCGGTGAATGTTACATACAATTTGAGGATCTTACTACAGCGATTAATTATAAATGCTTAAAAAATATAGCTAAAGAATTGACGATCTCTGGTCTGACCAACATAAAAAAATAAGTTCTTGAAAATTCTCGGCGCAAAATGTGAGACAAAAATCTGATATTTAAGGAATAAGAGCTTACAATGATAACGACAAAAAAATGTATAATTAAGCGACAACTAAGCTAAAATTAATAAACAAAATTAAAATGGATAGCAAAATTAAAATCGATAACAAACTTTAAGATCGATAACAAAATTAAAATCGAAAGTAAAATTAAAATCGATAACAAAGTTAAAATCGATAGCAAAATTAAAATTTACAACTAAATTACAATAAAATAAAAATCAATAGCAAAATTTAAATCGTTAAAAAGATTTAATTGATATCACAATTAAAATCGATTACTAAATTAGAATCTATGGCATAAGTCACTTCGCACCTCATTTACACTCTGTAAAGTGCGTGTAAAACAACTACTGAAAAGTGTTTATTTTCCAACCAGAATCTGTGTGAATACACGCACAAGATGTTCAAGATTTGATTTTGAGCATGATATGTTTAAAATATACACATAAATATACAGATGAAATGTTTAAAATTTAAAAAAAAAAATTGAAAGTAAAAATAATTTTTTTACTAATAATACACATTAAGTGCTCATATTTACTTAATTTTAAACATTTTGTGTGTAATTTTGTACTACGCGACAAATTTGGTGTGTTAATTTGCACACATTAGGAGAGGAAACTGGTTGCCGCTCTTTATATGCGTAAATTTAAACAAACATTTCTTTGAGCAAATTGTAGGCATTTTATGTGTAAACTGTGGAATTGTGAACAATAAATTCTTATGCCCTTATTTATAAAAAATAAAATAGGTTTATAGAGTTCTATAAAGTGACATTTTCATACAAATTTTCGATTTATAAAGAAGTAAAGTTTTCTTTATTTTTTATGTATTTGGATGTTAGAATTCAACAAACAAATTTTAAAATTTGTGCTACGCCACACATTGATAAGCAAAAGTAAATTAACAGTGTTTAATTTAATTAGCACGGTGTGTAAATTTGCATTCATTAAGAGAGGAAACGGGTTACCTATCTTAATATGCGCAAATTTAAACAACAATTTTTAAGAGTGCACTTAAATGACCGTTTACTTGTATTTGTTCAACTTCATCAACCAAAGGGTGAATGTTTTGTCATTAGTTTATGACGATATAAAGGTTCATACATTCATTCGGTTGCAAGTAAGCGGTCATTTAGGTACAAGAGGTATAAAGTGACTTATGCCACTTTCAAATAAACGGCTCAAATGAAAATCGATAGCTAAATTGAAATCTATAACAAAAGTACAATGATTGGCAATATTAAAATTTATAAAAATTAAAATCGATTACCAAATTAAAATCCATGACTTAATTAAGAAGACTCTGACCAATGAGTTTACGGTCCCCCAATAAGTGGTAATAAGTATTACCGGCGTTACTCGCTTAGGCCGCTGTTTCCATGCCGGTAATTTTTATAATATCGATGCCTGCCAAGTCAACTTAGACTTAATCAGACTTTGCATTCTATGGTCTGGAGGTGTCGATATGAAGTAGTATTAAAAAATACCGTTTCAAATATCTAATTAATAGCAACTTTTCGTGGGTTTTGGAGAAATATTTATTTGAAAACCAGTTACATTCTTTTCAAGCTGCAAACAAAATTAGGACCGTCTATTTTTTATAAATTATGCAAACGAGTCGGAATTGTTTTGCAAACACTGGAATAAAATACAGCAAAACCGCAAAAATTTGGTTCTTCAAAAAAATTTCACCGAATGACTTTTCGTCAATACATAGAGAATTACTGCTCATATACAAAAGTATGTACGGGGTATACATATGTACCTTTTCTGTACGACTGAATATACTTATAAGCAAACGTTAATATGAATGTGCATATTCGCATCAGTGTTGCCAGAGAAAAATTTCGTTTGAAGTCAAAACGGTTGAAAAAGAGCTAAGTAAAACTAATAGTAGCTAAAATGAAGAGCTAAGTGCTGAAAAAAATAAGGTGCATATATTTCGAGTTCATTGCTACGGCACTTATAACACTTATATGTATGTATGTATATACTTATATAAACTAGCCAATGAACTAAAAATACTTTACAATCTGCTATTTCAAGCATTTGAATTGACAATAAAACCTAGGGTTACGAATCATTTTTTCGGAAAAGTTTCATTTCCTTCTCTCCTTAAGGGAAAAATTAGTAAGGTAAAAACAAAATTCGCGCTTTCAGAGAAAAATGATTTTATTCTAGTTAATTTTTTAATTCGGTAACCTAAATCCAACAGTTTATGGTGGAGTCTGTATTTTCCCGTGGATGCAAATGTATATTTTTCCACTGCATTTTGAAATTAGTAATTTTATCAACGTTTAAGTTTTGGCTTTCCTTTTCTACCGTGGCCGCCTAAGAGAGAATATACCGTCTGAGCTCGAATTACTGTCCGGTATAGTTTGTGTGCTCCCGCGCACGTTGTAGAAACTAATCGACTTACTTGCCCATTTTCCATTTGCTTGCGCGCCATTTGCATTAGGAATGGAACGTTATGCATTAATCGAAATAGAATAACATCAAAGTATCAAGAATAGCCTGCGATCAGCAAAGTCAAATACATTTCAGTCAACTCTTGTACAATGAAATCACAGATTTTTATTTGTAATATATTGCAAATACAACTAAAACTTTCTGGAGCTAAAAAGTGCAAGATAATTTTGAAAAGAGTTAAAAAAGAGCTATAGCCCAATTTTCGGAGCTAAGTAGAAAAATAAAGGGCTAAATCTAGCTCCCTTAGCACCAAAATGGCAACACTGATTCGCATACAAACAAACATACATACATACATACTAGATATATTCAAAATATATTCATTGTTAAAACAATTTATTACGGCTGCACATACAAGGTTTTGCACTAGTGATTCATTTCAAACCTTATGCGGACTGCATTGCAATACAATTCAAAATAATAAACAGAATGCAGAGTGAAAGATATACAGTACATACCCTGCAGCAATAAGGCGGCCAATTTTCCGTAAAGAACCAGTTCTTCACTGGTTAAAATTTTACTGGTTAGAATTGGACATTTGCTGGCATCGAAAATGTCAGCCTTCGACCAGTCTCCAAGGAATCGGTCAGTTTGGCAGTGACAGAGTGGTGTTGTCTTGCAATTCAATAAAACAAATTTAAAGAACACCACCCTTTAAATGTCCCAATCGCTTGGTCTGGCCTTGATTCAAAGTGAACATTTGAACAGACATTTGCATGCGTGGCTGAAGCTCAGTGCGCAGAGATGCTTGCCACTATTTGTTAGCTTTCAGGAGAGTCCGGATTCAAATGCCGTCAGAGGCAACATGGTTATAAAATGATAACATTTATATTTTTTTGTGTTTCCGAAATATGAAAAAGCATCTGTGAAAAGCAGAACGCAATCGTACTCCAACGAAAAAAATCTCCAAAATTGGACTAGTCTAGGACTATCTTACGGTCAGTGTTAATTGGACCGGTCAATTTCCAATGACACGCCGATGCCAAAAATGGCAGTTAAAATCACTGGCAGGGGACTAGTGCTGGTAACAATAGGGACTATCTGAGGACTAACCTAGGGTGAGTCTGAATTGCTGCTCTGGGTATGTGTTGATATATATGTGCGTTAAACAATAAAAAAAAATAAATATATATTATGCAGATTTATATATTTAAAGTTGTCGGCGTCACCTTTACGTGTACAAACCCATATACATGCATATTTAGAAGCATAAAAGAAAAAGTTTTAAGAAGCTATTGTGGTTTAAATTGAAAGAACGAAAACAAATTCTCAAGAACAACAAGCGAAATGCTTTAAGAAAAAGTAAATCAATTTCAAAAAAGTTACGTATTACGAAAGCCGTTAAAGGTGCGACTTTTTACGAGCGGATAATTATTAAAATTCGCTTTTGGGCCAGTTCACGCTACAGTGGATAGATATGTAGATACACTGCAGTATTGATTTGTTTTTAATTTTCAGCGATATACATATGTATTTAGTGCGTTTGCCCGCATGAATAGTATGTGCAAATGTATGTGTCAGTGATGCCAACCGCCGGAGAATTCCCCGATTTTGGTGGAATTTGAGTTTCTCGGGGGAATCGGTTAATGGCTTTAAATTTAGGGGGAATCCAATACACAAACGATTTTTATTTAGAATAAACAACAAAATTATAACCTTTAATAAAAATTTCTGGTATTACTTAACGTAATTGCCTCATGCAACCGTGTGGATATTAAGGGAATTGCAACGGTGCATAACAACACTTTTCACTTTACCTCTATAGCTGCATTCGCGTACGCAAAGTAACATTTTATGATTCATTATTCAGCATTCACTATCATTGCGATTGCCAACGTCTGGTAAAGTTTTCAGCGTTTAATAAAAGTAGGTAGGTAAGGTTGACGTAACGTAAAAGTAAGCGACATGTAATTCTACATCAAAAACAAAATTTTGGAAAATACGTACAGTATCGGTCATATCTATAGCACGCCATTTCAAAGTGATATTGTGTGCCACTTATGTTTATTTATTTATTTTTAAGAATTTTCAATTAAAATACAGTTCTTTCTCTAACAAACCCCGTATAAACCCAAGTTTAACGATTTGTAGAAAACTTCAAAAAATGGCAAGAAATTTTCACCTAAGTTTCAAACTTTTTTCTCGGAAGCGTTAGAATTTTTTTGAGTACACAGTTTTTTAGCCACTGCAATTTTAATGATGATAATGTGCAAATTTCACGTGGCTACGAATTACCGTTAATTTTTTAGAATTTTTTTTGTCGCATTGGCTTCCATATAATGAATAAATTCAATTTATTTGTATATGGAAGAAAACCGCAACACCTTTGGCGAAAAAAATCTAAAAAATCAACGGTAACTTTCAGTCACTTTAAACTTGCACATTACCAGACTAAAATTTATTGGGCTATAAAACTGTGTATTCAGAAAAATTCTAACACTTCCGAGAAAAAAGTTTGAAATTTAGGTGAAAATTGGTTGCACTTTTTTGAAGTTTTCTACAAATAGTTAAACTTGGGTTTATATGGGGTTTGTTAGAGAAAGAACTGTATTTTAATTGCAAATTCTCAAAAATAAATAAATAAACATAAGTTGCACACAATATCACTTTGAAATGGCGTGCTATAGATATGACCGATACTGTATGTCGCTTACGCTTATTTGGCGGTTAGGGCTCGATATGTATGTATACAGCATTATCATAAGTTTCATATCCGCCCGAAATCGTTCAATTTTTGCTTCGGTGTGTTCACTTTGGGCGGATGAAAAAAACGCGGGCGAAACTCACTATATGGGGCGTAGAGATTTTTTCCAAAATTAATTTAAAAAACGGCAATCAGATATAGGCTGGGCATAGATACCTTGTAGGCAATTTTACTACAAAACAACTATTTAAAAATAAAACCTCTTTTGACTCGTAGACAATTAAAAAATTTCATTAAGGAAATATGTATATGATTATAAGGAATAATCCATCTATGCCCGATATACATATATGATAGAAGTGTTTTTCGAAATATACTCACAAGTATTAATTGCATTTATGATTTTTGTTGAAGTGACTAAATAAAAAGTTATTTTGGGGGAATACCATTGAAAATTGGGGAATTTTTTTCAGTAATTTGGGGGAATTAGCCTTAATAGAGTTGGCATCCCTGGTATGCATATTCATGAGTTACGCCAATATTGATACAGCTTTTTAAGCAGATTATCAGCAAATTAAAGCAGAACAAAGCAGAAGACAGCCCACACAACAACATTTTCGAACGAGTTGAGGCAGGCGCGCATGCAATAACATGTGAGTAAAGGGCGCACCTACATAAGTGGATTAGCCGTATTAGAATAGTGTGAATATGGTAAAAAGAAAAATATCTACAAATGTAACAAAAAAAATATACAGATAATGACACAAAGCATTGAAATGGTATTAGGAACTTGTAGAGCTAGTCTACATAGAATTATGGAATTTGAACATGTCACCTTTATTTAGAATAAAACTGTATATTTGTGCATATACGACTACATATGCTATGATATACATACTTTTGTTAAAGAACAACAGCCAGTTCGCATTTGTAATTAAAGGCCAAACGCACGCGCTAACAAAACAAACCTTCGTTAATACCAAGAATAACATCAAATACCCTATACCAGGTAGCCTAAGATTTGTGTGGCGGCTGTTGAACTTTACGTTTTTATTTTCTAGACCACTTTAGAATGAAATAATTTTAAATAAATCAACTTGAATAGATATACAGTATAGTGCAAAACTGAGTACAAGGTGTTTTTTGCTAACCCTACTTCAATGTTTGGGTCAAAATTACCCAATCTTCATGAAAAAATTCTTTAACTACAAGAGTTAACCACTTTTAAAAAAGCTGCGGCTCTGCAAAAAATAAAAGGGTTTTTTTTTATTATTTTGTCTTCAAGAAGGCAGCATAGTTTATCCATACACCCACGTGTTTCTGGGTCACTTTGACCCACATTATTATTTAGTTTTTAAGGGCAACTTTGAACCTGTAAGAATACAGCACTTGCCGTTAAAGTATTTGCATATGATAAATAAAATATTTACTGAATTCAATCTTTTTTTCTTAAAATTTACTAATTTCTATTATTAGGTAAAACTGACCCAAACATAGGAAGGGTAAATTTCGAACACTGCAGAAGTGTTAAATACTTGCAAGGTTTTTAAAGTGAATTTTTTTCATTTTTTTATAAAATTATGGTTAATGCTTTAACCAAAATCCTACCTTAAAATTGTATACAGGGATTACAAAAATTTCAGCAAAAATTTCAACTTTTAATCAGAATTTTTAGAAAAGATTTGGGTATGTAGTTTTATAACTCATACAATGATGTGCAACTTTCGGCGGCCTTTTAATATTTTTATTTTTATTTTTTTTTTTTGCTGTAGGCTTTTTACAAATAAGCATGAATTTCTTATGAAAAAAAAATGACCAAGACCATTTGCAAAGAAAAAAAAAAAAATCAACGCCGTATTTTATAAATTGCACTTGTTGTATGAAAACACCTGCAAAAGCCATCACAAAAAAAAATAATAATACAAAAATACAATATTAAACACCTTAATTACATCTTTCTTGTGTCCTGGTTCCAGCAACATCAAAGTTTTTTCTAATGGCGGTCGCTCCTTGGATGGCAAAGAAAAAAAGCTTCAGATTAAAACTGTAGGTCCCTTCGTTTTGAGTGAAAATATCAAGGCCCACACCACAAATCGGAGGAGAAGTTCGGCCAAAGACTAGCAATAGTGTAACGGCTCTATTCTGTATCAGTGACAAATTCTTCTCACATTTTTCATTACGGACAAATATATGAAAAGTTCAAATTTGTCAGTAAAAAATTTTTGTCACCGATACAGAATTGGGATATAAGTTTCAAATATTTATTTAAAATTTTTTTTTTATTTAGCCTTTTTGTGCTCCACTAGTTAATCTAACATTCCCAAGTGATGGTTGTCTTTTGATCAATAGTGCTAGTTCAGATTTCGTGGAATTTACTCCAAAATCGTGATAGCTTATTTAGTAGCCTTGCAAAGGATTAGTGAAGATTTCCAGATATTTTCATATACCCATAGTGGCAATGTCATCGGTGTCCGGCGGCTTCTTTTAATCTTTTACAGCCATCTCTCAACAGCGAAGTCTCATAATAGAGATGGGGTGTATTGCTTAATGGTACTCTTTTTAGGGAAGAGTCTTCCGTCTCTGCACTTATTTGTGTATATTCCGAGCTACTAGAGTATTGCCGACGCTAGGTTCCTGGAGCGATGAGATAATTGCATAAGCACTAAAATGTTATTGAAACCACTTTCTATGGCCAAAAAGACGAAAAAAGAATATTTCTTGTGATGCAAAGATTTTGTCAAAGATAAGGCTGCGCAAATTCGTGTCTATAGCCTTAAATAACATGTTTCCGTGTTTTCACGGGACTTAAGTTGTACATTCATTGTTATTATATTTGTGTGTTAAACACAGAGTAGCAATACGTCAGGTAACAACAGAATTAAACATTTTTTAACATCTTTGTTTTCTACTACAATGCTGTTTACCACAAAAATCTTACGTATGTATTTCGAATTACATAACTCAGAACAATGGCCATATGATGTACGCATATAATACCGTTCCCAATACGCATAATCACTAAAAAGGTGTTTAGTCACGAAATTCAAAATATTTTTGCTAATTCACAGCAGGTGAAAATAAATTGTAGGCGTATAGTATGAAAAATTACGTATTGGAACCCCATCGTACGGATTGCCTCAATAAATGTATGTATGTACGTTGGAAGAACGCGTGACTAACGGCAAATTCTGCTATATATAAAGAAAAAAGTAACAATACCTGCATTGCATACCGAAAAGTAAATATAAAAAAATAAATATAAGAGAGTGAAAAGAAAGGTAACTGAAAAAAATTAAAAATAAAAAAAGATAAATAAAAAACTTGCCACAAAAACAAGGTACATATGTACGTATGTATAAAAAAAATTTTAACAAAAAAAAACCAATTTGAATTCTACTAAAATTCAAATGAACAATGTAGGGAAAACAAAGCGCAAAAATAATAAAAGCGCAGACGAAATTCCAAAAATAAAATTGTAGATTCATAAAGTCGCCAAACTGCATTTCGAATGATCAAAATTCTAACGGTAAAACAACGTGTCTTTGACGTCGTAAAACAGAAGGTAACAAAAGTCGCAGTACAAAATACATAGTCACCAAACGTTTAAATTTTTATGCAGTTTATTTTGTTTTCTTCATTAGATACTTTGCAGCAAAAGTTGTAGAACGAGGTGAGGGTCTGCTTTTACCCCTCCCTGCCACAAATCCAGTTAAAGGAAACCAGCCTTTTAATGGATGTCTGTTGTGTGATATGCATACATACATATGTATATACACACATACACACATATATATGTCTGCATATATTGCAGTTTGCGTGTGCATGAGTTAGTGAGTGAGTGTAATAATAAAAATAAAAAATAATAATAAAATTTGCAAACAACAAACGACGAACGGCACGAAACAGCAAAGAAAATAGAAAGTTCTGTTGACAATTTTTATGTCACGATCAACTGGTAGAGTTGGGCAGGTGTAAAAAAAAAAAAAAAAAAAAAACCAATTAAAAACACACGCACGCATGCGCATATAAGCCAAAAGCTTATGCTTTAAATTCGAAGTAAATAAAAATGCGAGGATTTGTAGATAAAGGTAGTATTGATTTTTAGATTTCTTTATCATTTATCATTTGCTTCTATATACGAACTTTTTTTTAATTTGTTATGTTAACTACATACACATACATTTAATATTTTTTTGTATTAATCCCTTTTATTTTTTTTTTTTTTTTGAGTGGTTATTTTTATTTATTTTTTTTTTTTAATTTCAACATTTTATTCTAGAATATTTTTTTTTATAAATATGCATTTTTAATTTAGGCCCGTTAATTATTTTCATGTTATGCTTTTTTATTTGTATATCCTTCTTAATATTAATTTTGTATTACAACATTTAATCGAAAAAAATTGTATCGAGCTTGATGCTGTTTTAAATGAAATATATCGTGGAAACACAGCAATAATCCACATTTGGCAGCTATAACTTCTGTCAAATAGAAGTTATTATTGTTTTTCACATCATGTTTCATTTAAAACGGCCTCAAGTGCAATAAAAAAAAAATTTTTTTGACTTTTTTTGAATTGTATATTTCTTATTATTTATTTTATTTTTATTTTGTTTTCTATTTTTCTCTAATTTTTACTTATTTATATTTATTTTATATTTTCTTATGTGTTATGTAGTATTTATTTGTTTTTATATTTTGTTTTTAATTCTTGATTTTATTATCTTATGTTTTAATCTTTATTTTTTACTTTTATTTTTTGCTTACTTTTTACCTACTATGGTTTTTACTATATCGTTTACTATACTTTTTAATGTGTCATTTAATTTTTTTAATTAGGTATACCTAATTATTTATATTTCTGTTGTGATTTTGTTAAACTTTTATATTATTTATTTTCTTGAATATTTTCCTTATTAAAAATTATTTTTTTTTTGTGTTATTCTTTTGTTTTATTATTTTAGTTTTCTTTTGTATTTTTCATTTTGTCATAATTTTTTACAATATTTTTTATAACTTTTCTTTATTCTTATTTTTTATTTCTTCATTACATTAGTTTTTTGTTATATTATTTTTTATTGTATTTTTTATTTTTATTATAAAATATTTTATAATTTTTTAATTGTATTTTGACGACTGAGTGGTGGATCGACCTATCTCGCCAGTCAGTTCGAAAACACCCTATTATCTCAGAAAACTTTTCAAGAACACCCTATTTCAAAAATGGTTTGAAGAATGCCCTATCCTAGAAGGACGCCTTATTTCAGAATTCGGTTCAAAAACGCCCTATCTCAACATATTTGCAATATGTTTTCCAGTTAAGATAGAGCGTTCTTCTACCAAGGTCTGAGATAGGGTGCTGTAGCCGCTACAACAACAACCACAATAGGGTTTTCTGCTACCAAACTCTAAAATAGGGCGTTTTTCAACCAAATTATGTAGAGGGACGTTTTTGAAAAGTTTTCTGAGATACGGCGCTTTCGAACCGGCTGCCGAGATAAGTCGATTTTATAATACAATAATAATCCCAACGGGTTTCCACTCAGCCATCGATTTGAGGTTTAATTTTTTATATATATATTTTTTTATACTTTTTTTCTACTTCCTCTTTTTTAAATTTTAACTTAAGCTTTTTAAATTCTTGTATTTTTAAATTTTTTATTGTCATCGCGTGCATGCGTGC
Source organism: Rhagoletis zephyria (assembly GCF_001687245.7). Lineage (NCBI taxonomy): Eukaryota > Metazoa > Arthropoda > Insecta > Diptera > Tephritidae > Rhagoletis > Rhagoletis zephyria. Next base: position 131,153 of record NW_016157148.1, on the reverse strand, counting down.
GTCTGCATTGAAAATCCGTTTTAAAAGTTTCAAAAATTGTATCTTTCTTTCAACTTTAAGAAGCGCACAGACAGCACTTGAGACGTTGCTGCTCAAGACGGCTAGCTTGTGCTACAATGAGTGCATAATAATTACCTGCAGCGTTGTTTTTGTTGTTCTGGTTTTCTGCTGTTACTGCTGTTGGCTTGCAGAGAAAAAAATTACTATTAGCAGGCTGCTGTGACATTGAATTAGTGTTCCAAAGACGATTAATGTTGCTGCAGCCTTGGAATTTGAAAAAAAAAAAAGTTTTTCACTTAAAAATTGCAATGTGGTTGTGTGACTTTTGTGTTGCGAAGTTTCTATAGTATTTTATTTTTAGAATTGCATTAACATTTTGCATTTATTTCGTTTTTAAATTTAGTTTTTTTTGGTGTTTATATTTAAAAACACACACACACTTTCGTTTTATGTAGTATTTTCACTTTTTCATTAAGTATTGCTGCAACACATTTGTTTATAAACACGTGAGGAAAATGTTGCTAAGCATTCAATTTGTTGCCATGCATGAAATGGCAAATTGCTTTTGTCTTCTGCATTTGCTCTTGCACAGTTGTGTTGAAAATGAACTGAAAAAAAAAACTAAAAATTATTATTTTATTTTTTTTGTACACACCTTTCGTGTTTTTCTATCTTTGTACTGCCTTCGCTTGGTTGTGTTTTTTGTCTTCACAACAGTTTTTTCCGCACTAATTTGCTGCACTTTTATGTTCACTTGTATTTTTAATTTATTTGTTTGTGTTAACGATTATTATTTATTGCTGTTTTTTTTTTTTATCTGCATGCTGTTTGTGGTTTAGCTTTTGCACAACTTAGCACAATCTTGAAGCCAAGCAGTGCAAAAAAGTTTAAATGAAAAAAGTTCCAATGCATGCAGATGGTTTACATACACATTGTACATACATATGTATATATATGTACTATATACATATATGCACATACATGTGTTTGCGTATGAATGTGCAAGCAGAAATGCACATTACATTAAGTATTTAAACAAAGAGTGGCGTTTGGTGCAATGGTGTGAATAACTGAGTGGCTGACTGTCTGTAAAAATAGGTGACTAACTAGTCGATTTTTATATACAGCAAATGACCCTGTGGAAAATTTTTCATAACACAATGACACATTCGTTTCCAGCTACTTACAGCTACTGAAGAATAATTATACTATGGACTTTTCTAGAACAGCTGCAGTAGAAGTTACATTTTTGCGAAAAAAAACTGCCTTGGCATGATTTTCAGTTTTGGCAGCGAGAAGTTCACTGTGCTGGGTACCATGCCTATGTGGAGTTGAAAGCCTGAAGGTCGATAACAAGTTCACACGAGGAAGATCTATAATTACTGACTGGGTATCTTCAAAACGCAGTAAGTACTTGGCGATGGTAGGGGACCTTATACAGACCAGCTTCTTTAGCTATTTAAATAGAAATAGAGTCGAAAACTTTTCAGCGCATCCAAGTTTCTCCGTTTTAATATCGATATGACTGGACTCTCGAAAGACGACTTTCACTCGATCGACACGACACTCACAATGAGGCTGATTATTTGCGACTGAACTTGTCCATGAATCTAATATGATGAATCTCCATAATATTTCGGTTAATGAATTTGTCTAGAATCTCATGTCTTTTACGTGCCAATGTTGGGCACTCGATAAGATAGTGCGAGACGGACTACCTACTTTATTCGAGATTACGACTACGGCAAGGAGGGTTGTACGCAAGGCCTAACTGCATGTTTACGAACGAGCCTGTTTTCCAAAATCCTGGCGGTAACTTCTTTAGAAATTTTTTGATAGTGCAGCCAAACATTCCTAGTACTTTTGCAAACTTTTAGGTTGTTCCATCGTGTTTCAGCCATTCGTGCGATTCGCAAGTCTATTTTTTGCTCCAGAATACTGCGAACGCATAACTTATTGTCTCGACTTTGGACTTTTCCACAGCCAATTCGTCGTAAGCACATGTTCCTACGGCCGCGAACTCAGACGAGTGAGATATCTTTCGAAGTAGTCTCTGGCTACTGGAATCACTTTCTGCAACAACACGCTGCATTGAGCATTTTTTTACAGCCTTAAACTAGGCAAAGTTATTAAGGTCCCTATAGCCTTTAGCTTATCGTTAATCTCAAACTTATCTTTTTTCAAAATAATTTTAATTAATCTCTTGATAATTGCACTGGCATGTAAAGAACAGCATTAATTTCCTTTTTGGTAGTTGTTGTTTTCGACAGGGTGGGTAAATGATGCGTTTTGGAACGAATTTCCGTCATCGCGTGTCAAATTTGGTTTGGAGACAAACCGGTTTCGGCGTTGTGCCATCTTCAGTGCCATTTTTCGTTCTGACGAGCCACAACCAATTTTGACAAGGGATGACGGAACACATCTGTTATTATTTTTTTTTTTTTTCATTTTTTAAAAGCGACTAGCCACTTTTTGTAACCAGTGGGTATAAGGGGAACAGTTAGTCTCTTCATATTAGGACAAAAGGGAATAGTTTATTCCATAGAAAGAGATCAAAAGTGGTATTAGTCGCATATTCCTTTGCGACTACGTCCGGAGTCATCCCGGATTAGTCTCACTTTCTACAGGGTATTTACAACTTTAAAATTGTACACATACACATATATGTATGTATATGCAAACCTAGTTGTTGTGATTCGCGTACACTTTGGCAACAATTCTGCAATTCTTGTTGAGCTCGGGTTCAATTGTTAGCTAACACTAAGCTGGCAAATACTGTTTGGCTGGTTGGTTGGTTGCACTGCGGGCTGATCTCTCCATATACATACATACATACATATGTATGTATAAACGACGGAGCTTTGCAACGGGAGAAAGAGGACGGGTGCACAGCATGACACAATAGCGATATTTGTGTGCAGGCAAAGGCGACACAATAGGGCTATTCGCGATTCGGTGCATAAGAGCTGACAAATTTATGCAATTGCAGAAATATGCCATGGATTGTGAGCGACCTTTATTAAACTGTCATGGTAAAGCTTTTGCAAAACAATTTTTGTGCATCAGCTTTGGTTTTGTTTATGAATGCAATGCATAGCATTTTTATGCTATGGATTTTCGGTATTGCAAATTTGCCAAGCCATGACAAATGCAAATGCGTGTATTTTGTTTGTGTATTGCAAATAATTTGCAATACAAATTTGCAATGCAATGATGCTAGGCCATTTGCACCGGATCGCGAATAGCCCTAATGGTTTTGAGAGTGTAGCTTTGCGTGAGGGAGCCACCAGGTTTGCAAATCGCGAACACACAACATAAACAAGGCAAAAAGCCATTTAAAACATGCTATATAGCATGGCCCTTGGTAACAATGTGCAACAAACGAATGTGCAAAAAATGTTTGTTGTTTCTTTTTGTTCCTGCTTTTAACCAACTTTGTTTGCCGCTTTGCATGAAAATGTTGTTTGCAAAAAAACCACTTGCATGTGGAAAAATACAGTAGGGCAAAGGTATACATGCCAAGCGTACTCAATTGCATTGCATATGAATTTTTGCAACGACAAAAATGTGCAAAAAAAAACAATAAAAGTTAAAACAAAATTAAAACTTGTTTAGTTTGCCTTTGCTGCTACGATCAGTCTCTCATGCGCTTCGCTCATTTGCTCGATCTTGAGTTCCACAAATGAGCAAAAAGAAAAAACAATAATTTAAACAAAAAAAAAATTGTCAAAATTTCATATACATATGTATGTATGAACATATGAATGTAAAGCAGAACAGCTAATAAGTAAGCATGTAAGCAAAGAAGGACGAGGAAGCCATATGCATTGAGTAAAGAGGCGATTTGAATGAAGTGTCCAAGGGATATGCATTTACGTATATATGTAGCGAAATATGCGAAATACCAAGTTATGAATGAATAAGCGCAAAGGTAAAACAAGGAAAACAAAAACAAAGTTGCAAAAATATTATAAAAACACTAAAATATAATGAAAATTTAAAAAGAATAAAAATAGTTGAAGACATTTAAAATGGGCAAATCAAAAAATATATATATATATTCAAAATGAAGTTAAAAAAAAATAATAATAAAGAATATTTTAGAAATAAAGAATATTTAAAAAAAACACAATATACAAATAAACACTTTTTTAAAAATAAAGAGAATTTTTAATTAGACAATTTTGCAAAGTAAAATGAAAAACTTAAGAAAATTTTTAATTAAGTAAATTTCAAAAGTAAAACAGAAAACTTAAAGAGAATTAAAAAAATATTTTAATATTTAAATATAGAGAAAAATTAAAATGTGAGTTAATTTTTAAAATAAAGAAAATAAAAAGCTTTAAAAAGTAAAATAATAAAATTTAAAAAATTAATGATCGACTGCGTCAATCAATTTTAAATTTATTTAGTTCGGAAAATTTGTCATTTTAAATTTTTACACTCTGATAAAATTTAAAATTAATCGGTGCAACCGGGGATAAGAAAATAATAAAAAAAAATCAATTTTAAGAACTAGGAAGCATTAAAAGCAACGAAAATTTTAAAAATAGAAGATTTTCACAATATTGAAAATAAAATTTTAAATACAATAAAACATTTTAAAACTATAGACGATTAATTTAGAAAAACAAAAATTCCTTCAGCAAAATTTAAAAATAGAAAGAAAATTAAAAAAACAAAGAAAATTAAAAATAAAGAAAATTTAAAAAATTTAGTTGTGTAATTCGCCTTTGCAACACCCGGTTTACGCAAAAACTCTGTTCGCGCAATAGAAGAAAAATTAGTTTCATTAGAGTGTCTATATGCGTAGTGTGCTATCAAAAAACCCCGATTAGGAAGTTCAGTATAAAGTACCACTAATTGAGTTAAGGAATCGATTCGGAGTAAAATCTGCTAACAGAAATTAACACAAGTAGACTTCTTGCCGGAGGAATTTCTAAAACTATATATTTAGTTCTTAAGTGGTAAGCGATACCAGCTATACAGTAATTTTTCCTACTCTGGATGGTCACAACTTTTCGATTTGTACAAGACCCAGTGACATTAATTAGTTGCGTAAACCGAGACAATACTGTTAATTTTAAATACATATAAAGAAATTTCAGAAATCAAAGATATTGTAAAATTAAAGAAAATTATTAAAATAAAGAAAATAGGAAAAAATAAACAAAGAAAAGTTTAACACAGGAAATTAAAAAAAAAATGTATTTAAAAAATTTTTAAAATGCATAATTATAAAAAATAGATACAAAAAATTAAATTAAATAAAAAGTTTTAATTTCTATTTCGTAATAAAATTAAAAAACAAACACAACCAAAAGCAAAAACAAAACATTACCGAAAACTGACAACCAAAAAATAAAATTTGAATTAAATTTAAAAAAAATTTTATGAAATGAAAAATTTTTCAATTAAGTAAAACAATTAAAAACGTAAAAACTTAAAAAATTAAAAAAAGCTAAATATATATTCAACCCCAGTGTAAATAAAAACAGCATCAATAGAAAATTCAAAAATTAAATACAAAATTAGCAAAAAACTTAATTTACAAAAATTAATAAAAAATAAATAAAATTAAGGTTATACCTTTTTTCATACCGAAACAATAAAATTAAAAATTTCAGTGGTCGGAATACGTGAAGTTTAATAACTCTTCCCTCGTTTTCTTAGATTCAAATAATCGTTAACTTTCAAAATTAGTTTGGCGTTATTTCTTACATTTTGCAAGAAAAGGCTAAATTTTATAAAAAATTAACTGTTACTTATGAACAAAAAAAATTATTCTGCGTCTGAATGTAGACGAAAACTTAATACATACATAAGTAGTAGTTTATTTTTTCAAGATTCTTTGCAGTTCTGCACCTAACGAGAAGTATATACATATGTATATACAGTATCGGTCATATCTATAGCACGCCATTTCGAAGTGATAATGTGTGCAACTTATGTTTATTTGTTTATTTTTGAGAATTTTCAATTAAAATACAGTTCTTTCTCTAACAAACCCCATATAAACCCAAGTTTAACAATTTGTAGAAAACTTCAAAAAAGTGCAACAAATTTTCACCTATGTTTCAAACTTTTTTCTCGGAAGTGTTTGAATTTTTCTGAATACACAGTTTTTTAGCCCAATCAATTTTAGTCTGATAATGTGCAAGTTTCAAGTGACTGAAAGTTACCGTTGATTTTTTAGAGTTTTTTTCGCCAAAGGTGTTGCGGTTTTCATCCATATACAAATAAATTGAGTTTATTCATTATATGGAAGCCAATGCGACAAAAAAAATTCTAAAAAATTAACGGTAATTCGTAGCCACTTGAATTTTGCACGTTATCAGACTAAAATTGCAGTGGCTAAAAAACTGTGTACTCGAAAAAATTCTAACACTTCCGAGAAAAAAGTTTGAAACTTAGGTGAAAATTTGTTGCACTTTTTTGAAGTTTTCTACAAATTGTTAAACTTGGGTTTATATGGGGTTTGTTAGAGAAAGAACTGTATTTTAATTGAAAATTCTTAAAAATAAATAAATAAACATAAGTGGCACACAATATCACTTTGAAATGGCGTGCTATAGATATGACCGATACTGTACATATATTAGAATATGCAAGAATGTGGCTAACTAAAGGCAAATGAAAATGAAAACGAGAACTAACTAATACACAACTGTAATAAATGGAAAAGAAAATCATAAAGAGTACCTACTAACAAAGCTTACACTCATTAAAAACGCTGGCCTGCATTAAAGCAGCAATGCAGCTCAACGCTGCCAGCTATCTTACACTGAGTTAATCGGCAAAGAAAAAAATCAGCCAACCGTGTAGCAAAGTTAGCCAGTAGGCAAGTGTTAAATGATGTTAGTGCTGGCAATAATCAGTTCATTTTTTAGCCATAACATTTTTATATGCGCTCATTAAATTTTTTTTCAAAATACACGACTAGTCAGCCAACAAAGCCACTAAAACAAAAAGCCGTTCAAACACACACACACACACACACACACAGGCACACAGAATAACGGAAATGGTCAATTGCCAAGCGGGTAAAAGAAATAATACATAGAAACGATCAGGTGAAACACTGTTGCATTGCACTGCTGCACATTTCCGCTCGCTGGCAGAAGCACAGCACATTAAATCGAAGACCAGAAGTTAGCAAAGTTTGTTGTAGTTTCTTCAAATCGATTGTATTTATTTTTTTTTAATATTTTAAACGATCACTTTTTATTTGGTATGTACCTTGAGTCATAATTTGCTTCTCGTTTGACAACTAAATTTCAACTACTAACCACTAGAGCGCCGCGTAGTTATTACAGACACTTTTTTTTATAGAATTTATATCTTTCTTGTATAAAGAATTGCCTTCTATTTGATTAGGTTTATTTTAAGTTACAATAATTTTGCTTGTCATTTGAATTTTATAATAAAAAATTGCTTCTCGCAAAGCAAATATTATAAATATCTAAAAGATATACACATGTATATAAGTACACGATTGCTTCGAAGTTTGCGTTTATTACATTTGTTGCTATTCGCACAACCGTTTTCCTCACCGTTTAGCCGACAACTGATTCGCTTCAGGCTAAACATGAGAGATTTAACCATTTCCTCTCGACCATTTCGATATTTGCTAATACGCACACCTGTAACAAAATTGAGCAGTTCGAACCGTTGCCAAACACACTGTTCATGCTCAATTTGTGTTGCAGAGCACGGCTTATGAGCTGCAAGCTGTGTGTTTTAAGGTAGTGGGTTAAAACCGGGTTTTGTATGCATTCGTTTGACGCGTACCGATTTCGAAAAAATGCACAGTAAAAAAAATTACAACTTTTGAATTTAAATAAGCAATGAAGATTTTGAAATCGTCGGATTGTAAAGATCGCCTCAGTTTGGGAAAAAGCGCTTGTTTTAGTGAACCAAAATTTCATTGAGGAACGAACAGGCGACGCCCTATGGCGCCTCTGTCGCAAAAACGTTGCAAAACTAAAAAATGTCACGAAAGTGCTCGATAAAGCGAATATATGTACATACGTATCTAAGAAGGGTTTATTACGAAAATATAACAAGAGTTAGTAGCTTAGGAGGTAGAGCCGCCTAAAGTTGACAATTTTTCCACAAGAAGAAAAATGTCTATTTATTGTTCTTTTTCGTCATATTTAAGATATGTCTGCAAATAAAGCGACCAGTTGCTATTTTTTGTACTTTAGCGAAAGGTACTGCGACTCTAGGAGTCAGCAAAAAAAAAAAGTTCATTTTTTTCCTAAAAGTTGTTAGATATTTTCGACAGTTTTCCCAAATTTGGTAGAAGATAAATAAAAATAAAAGATTCCAAAAATGTCCTCTTTAAAATAAAGAGTGGTGATTTGCTAAGTATTTACTTACCCGAGTCAAAATTTTCTCCTGCGGCTGGTTGAGACTTTACTTTCTATATCAATTAAAGTGAAACCTTGGACGAAAAAACGCGCCTAAGCAAGTATAAGGCGTGGGAGGTTGTTTGTAGCAGCCAAAATGAATCAAAATAGATATAGACAATTGTATACATAAAAGCTCGGAATTAAAGAAATCGATTAAGCGGCCACTGCCTGTCCGTCTGTCCGTTCGTTCGTGCGCACGATAACTCGAGTATAAATTTAGATATCTTAACGAAACTTGGTACGTGTACTTCTTTGAGCGTAGGATGGATGTTATTGAAAATGGGAACAATCGGACAATAACCACGCCTACCTTCCATATAACGGTAGTTTTCAGATATAAGAAAACTGCCATATTTAAGTAACTACTGAAGCTTATTCACTCAAAATGGACATTTCCAATGATTTTAAGGCGAAAAATAAGAATGTTATAAATTTTTGGGGAAATGCGCGTAGCTACGCCCACTTATGATTACATATAACGGTAATTTAGTGAAATACGAAATCTTCAATAAATCAATAAATACTGAACCTAATTTATTTAAAATTTATGTTTGCCATACTTCTTTAGAAAAAATACGTTTGTAACAAAATTTTAGAAAATGGGCGTGGCACCGCACACTTATGACCACATACATATGTTTATCTCAGTAACCGTTCGATCAATTTGTACCAAACTCGGTATAGTTAATGAAGGAGTGTAATGTAAGGAGTGGAGTTATGCCACTTGGGGTTATGTCATGGTACCCTTCTGGCGTCGCGTGCGTACCACCTGCACAAATGCGTCAGGGAGTATAACAAAATGCTCAGCAAGCAGTTTCTGATGGGATGCCACAGACGTGAGCACCCCAACAGACCCTTGCTAGAGAAGGAGCCTCCGCCCAAGAACGTCAAAGGGCACCTATTCGAATACATGGACGCGGTCCAGACATACATTAACCAACCACTGGACCTGACGACGTACCGACGAGTGATCAACGGCATTCATGCCACCCATTTTAGAATCGTCTTAATAAAAATCTGAAAAATATACCACTGATAAAATATTAATAAGCTAAAAAAGGTTTGCAATGAAATTTATGTAAATGTTTTTGACGTGCATCTGGAAAATTCAGCTTGACTACGGTTGAGTTGAAAAAAAATTAGCGAAAAGTAAACGCACAAAAACTTATTTTCCACTCACCAATACATAAGCTTTTATCGACTCAGTAAGCCCATAATCGAGAGGAGAACTTAGGGAGAACTCTCAAAAAACATTAGGCAAGTATGTATGTAGTTATGTACGGACATATGACTCAAAGTCGGCTTGCAATAGTTCAAACTGTTGGTTTGATGCGCCACTTACTAACACTGAGCCAATGGTTAAGAGACAAAGCCAGGTAAATTGCTACATAACAAGCAAATGAAATATGAACATACATATGAATGGTTGTATACATACTTACATATATGCCAATATGACTCGTCTCAGTAAGTTTGGTTTTAACGTTTGTTTTCGTATTCTCAAAGAGACAATCAGCTGTTTACATACAAATGAATTACAAAACATCTACGTAAGCCAAGCTTCTCTTGTGAGAAAAGTTAACACTCTTTGGACGCTTTAAGTAAGGTTGCCAAATAGATGTGAAATAATCTCTTTGCTTATTGACAAGTGAATTATTTAAGATGTAGACTGCGAAAAAGATGTTCAGTAAAACAGTAAAGTAATTTTACTAAATCGACCGCTTTATGCAAAATTATCGAAAATACGTATGTGGGTGGTCCAAAAATGCATGTGAAAAAATAAAGTCGGAATTTTTATGCTCTCACCCCCTAGGATTGTTCTATACTGAAAAAAAATATACCCTTATTTTTTTATTTCAAAAATATTTAGAGGTCGCACAAAGCGCCTAAAGTTTTCCATGAATTTTATGTGGCGAAAAAAAAAAACTTTTCGCAGAAATGGTATAGAATAGTTAAAAATTCACAATTGGGTATTATTATTGAAAGTCTCCTGAAGAGAACCAGAGTTTTCCGATCCAAAAATATTGACTTTCAAGAATTCTATACCATTTCTATGAAAAAATTAATTTTTCCCATATAAAAATACATGGAAAACTTTGAGCGCTTTGAGCGACCTCTAAATATTTTTTGATTTCAAAATAAAAAAAACAGTGGTCGGAGAAGCCATGTTTTACGCGAAAGGCAAAAAAGGCTGTTCCGATTATAATCAATCTGCAGGATCGTAGTATTTTTGTAATGCTAAATCCATATATGCCATACAATTCTTGTTGGACTGTGATTTTTTCTAAAAATAAGACAATCTTTTTAAAAATGTCACTGATTAACATGCTGATCACGGATTTTATGTCAAATTAAAACTGTGAGAGTTGACAACTGTCAAATGTTCATTTTTCTAAAAATTAGGAAATATATTTTAAAATGATACTGATAAGGGTTTTAGATATTTACGCCAGTCACGAATATTGCATGAAATACCCTAAATAAGGAAAATTTCCCAAGAATTAAACGGGCTGGGTTTTAAGGCTCACTGACCTCGAGTTCTATATCACATTCAAACTTTGTGAATTGACAACTGCCAAACAAACAGCCATTTTTAGTTCAGTAACACAATACATTTCTTTAACAAAATTAATGATTTATTGTATTCAGGGAACATATTTAAAATTAATTTATAATTAAATTATGAAATATTAACAGTAATTATATTTATAAATGGGGGATAGTTGGGGCTGTCTGCTATATGTTCAGCCCAAATAATTTTACCTAGGTCCCCATAGTTTTTTTAAGATTTCTAAATTTTATACACAATTCGTCATTTCCAAAACTTTAGTTTTCTCATTGTAACTACCAAATTTCACGAAAATTCAAAAACTAATTTGAAATTTGTAATGAAGTAATGAGCGAACTTATGTATGAACTTCGAAATACAAAATTGCATGAAAATTTAGTATTTTTTTTTTTAATTCTTGGCCGCCATATTGGATTTTTGAAAATTTACTTCAGGTTGGTTAAGAGGCATCTTATAAATGATATGATGCTAAATATAGAATAAATTACATTAATTCTTAATGTTTTAATACACTTTATATTTTGTGGACAAACTGCCGGCACTCTTTTTGGCGCCAGTATGCGAGGCTTTTTAGTTACACCTTTTGAAAAAAAAAAAATATTCCTTGAAACATAAGCCGTATTATGAATGTATTATGCAACATTTCATATAAAACCTCATTTTACATGTGTAAAAAATAACAACAAACCAGCAATTAATGTTATAATTGAAAGTTTCCATTAAAAAAATATTAAGAAGGCTATCCACTCACAACTGTTAGAACGTGTCCGGATCGAATTCGTCGAATTAACGGTTTCAACGGCTTGCTAAGCAGATATTATTGAAAACATTTATCAGTTTTGAGTTCGTTGGACATTCCCAAATAGGAATAGCTTTATTCCGGTTAATTTATCATATGCCTTTTCCGCCTAAAACATGGCCTCTCCGATCGTTGTGCTACGTACAAAATATTTTTGTATGGCACATACGATAATTTCGCGCGCAAGAAAAAACGCATTGTTACAAAGGATAAAATATACAGTAAATTTTTGGAATAGAGGATTTCAAACATTAAACATCAAAAACACAATTTCGAAAAAAGTGTACATCCGATAATCTCGCGCAAAGCCGTAGATATCATTGAAGATATCATTGAATTTTGAAGCAGTTTCATGACGACTTTGGAACATTTTTTATCATTCTTTTCTCGCTTTATTTACTTGTTTGGCTATGCGTCCACTTTAAAGTACCGCTTTGATCTAGTACATAGTCTTAGAGATACAATAAAAGCGATTTAGAACCTATAACAAAATCATTCCCTTCATTTCTGAGTCGATCATTAAGCAAAAATAAGCCAGCTACTATTACGTCAATATAGACTAATTACAACTTAATACAAATCGTAGTATGACGTATATTTTGTCGACAAATTGTCTAGCAGTGCTAAAAATTTTCAGCGCCCTTGAATCTGATACTCTCGCTAAACTTTTTTTTATAATTTCTCATACCAGAAATCAATGTGGTACAAATCACAAAAAAAAAAAAAATGCGGCCATTACTTATGGCCGACAATGCGTAAAGTCAGGAAAATAGTACTTTGCGCCTAATTAGTCAGCTTTTAAGACGTCATCCGATTGATTTAATTAATGTCAAGTCAATTAAATGACATTAAGTCGCGCGACAAAAACTGATTAATCGTAACTTACAAGTTTTTGTGCAATTTTAAAACTTGCGTATGACGTACATTAGGGTGGTCCAAAGTAAATAAAGTCGGAATTTAAATTTTTTATTTTTTCTTTTTTAATCAAAAAAGTTTTCAATGTATTTTATATGGGGGAAAACCACTTTTCGTAGAAATGGTATGGAATTTTTGAAAATCAATATTTTCGGTCAGAAAACTCTGGTTCTCTTCAGAAGACTTCCAAATCAATACCCAATTGTTTATTTAACCACTTTTAATACTAAAGATTTTTTATTTATTTCTCCATTGCATTTTCTGGCGGTTTTGGCGGACCAATAAAATATTGTTGTTCAAGAAGTCTATACGAAAACCGTTTTTTCCCATATAAGATACATAAAGATTCCAACTTTACTTTTTCACATGCATTTTTGAACCATCCTAATGTACATACATATATAAGAAGCATACATGTGCACTGCTACATAACATTGTTATACTTTTATACAAGAACGTTGAGTGGTGATGCATCAGAGCAAACAACAATAATGTCAACTAAATTAACCGCACATCTCAGCGTCAAACAATATAAACAACAGCAAAATATGCACCTATGTATCTATATACAGTGGCGGTCAAAAATGGATGAATGGTGTTTCGTTTTTAATATTTACAGTTTCAAGCAAAATTTTTTTTTATATATTATATTTTTATAAAAATATGGTTCATGCTTAAAGCTATATAAATCACACTTTCAAACTTAAAACAGAACTTAGAGAAATTCCTCAAATTTTTATCCAAATTTCGAGCTTTTTAACGAGAATTTGGGAAAATTGCACAAATTTGTATCTAAATTTGAGCTTTTTAACCAAAATTTTTAGAATTTTTTGGCTATGCAGTTAACAGGCTTATAAAATTCTAGTAAAATAAGTGCAAGTTTTGAGCGGCTAAAAAATCGCCTTGATTTTTAATATATGCACATATTTTTTTGTTTTGTTGACCGCATTTGGCACTTCTTCCGTATAATGAAATGAATTTCTTGTGGAAGAATATGTGCAAGACTTTTTGCGAAAAAAAATAAAAAGAAGTCAACGCCATTTTTCCTAAATTACTCTATTTAAACTTACACTTATTTTACTAAAATTTTATAAGCCTGGTAACTGCATACCTAAAAAAATTCTAAAAATTTTGGTTAAAAAGCTCAAATTTAGATACAAATTTGTGCAGTTTTCCCAAATCCTGTATAAAGTTTGAAAGTGTGATTTATATAGTTTTTGTTAAATCATGAACCATATTTTTATAATATTTAAAAAAATTTAGCTGGAAAAACATTGTAAATATTAAAAAGGAAACGCCATTCATCCATTTTTGACCACCACTGTACATATGTGTATGATGGAACAGTTAATGTTCCAAAAGCATTATTACTACTGACATCGTTATAAACATTGTGGCTATGATTAGCTTAAACAATCGCAGCAAGTGACTAAAAGTAAACTGACTCACGAACATATTGTTCATACATAATAAATACGTATGTACATATGTAAATGCGTGCAGATTAGTATTGTCTTAAAATATCAAGATCTAATTTTTTTAGGGTCAACCCCTTAATTTTGTTTTACGTTCGAGTTCTTTCAACTTATCGAGTTATCAATATTTATTGATTTACTGAAAATCATCGATTCATCGTATCGAAGTTTTTGGAATTTACGAAATATATGGAGTTATCGAAATTTAAAGGTTATCTAAGTTTATGGAGTAATCACTGCTTATCGAATTTAATCGTATTACCAGAGTGTAACGAGTTATCGAAATTTGTTAATTTCTTTCGAAAACTACGGAGCTCTTAAAATTAACCGAGTTATCGAAGTTTATAGAGGTATCAAAAATTTATTGAGTTATCGATTTGTATCGAGATATATACATTTTTGAGGAATCGAAAAGCACGGTAATCGAAAATTTATCGAACTATCGATTTTTGTTTAGTTATCGGAATTAAAGGATTTTAAAGTTAATCGAATTATCGATATGTATCAAATCGAAATGTATCGACAAAATGGAATGCATCGGGTCAATCCGAAGTCCCCCAAAGACCTTCAAAGTATAAGCAATTGTTTTACTTCCATAGCAGGAGTAAGTAATTTTGTACCTTATAAGCTCTCCAAAGCTCTTAAAATACTAAAAACACGATCGAATTTCCTAGTTCATATAATTACATTCATAAGCTCGCTGCGATATAATAGCTGGTCAATGCCAGAGTTTGGCGAATTTTTGCGATTTTTTAAATAAAATTTAAGTTCTTTTAAACTCTGGAAGTGAAACCTAAATTTGTTTCTGTAACTTTTGAAATTTTCGTTAATGTCTTTGTTTTGCATGTAGACCAAAATAAAGGGTTTGCCCTATGATGTTGAATTTCTTTAAAGACTACCCTAGTGTATAAGCACTTGTTTGACTAAAAATCGCCAGGCATTTGTTTGAACAGAATGTTCGTTAATGAACTTATGATTTTCAACAAATTTACTCTGCCGGTTAAATTAGCGCCCAGTGATTCGGTTACTAAATATGTATGTATGTATTTGCAAACATCATTTTTTGTGTGAGTTGAAGATGATTTTGACACTTTATCTTCATTGATGGTGATATGTTAGTGTGGGATTTTCCCCTCTATCAAATTTCTGTGTGTTGCAATGAATGAGCTGTCAAGCTACTGGTTTTGCTCGTACATACATAGACTCAAGTGGGGCAGACCTGTTAGTCAATCAACTTAAGAGTTAATTCCTGTTATGCTGAAGATTAATTGAATACATACTTTTTATTTGTTGAGGTAACAGTAATTGATAGAGTAGCTGGTGTTCTGTTTTTCGAGCTTTTAATGCCTTGAAATATGGATGAGGAATAGGTATATAAATATGTACATAAGACCGTAGCTGCCCACAAGCAAACAAAAACAGTTCGCCTACACCCCTGCCTGCTTTGAGTAGTCAAGTATTTTTACAAAGGAAATTTTTGCCGAACCTAGGGGTTACGTTATTACTTTTTTCGGTGACATATATATTCAAAAATACCTTTTTTTTAATAGTTTGACTGGAATAATCAAAATACGTCCGGAGCAAAAGTTTAATAATTCTTGTTGAGCTTTAATTTACTGCCATTAGGGTCATACGTTAGGGTGATAATAACTGAGATCTGGCGGGTAAGTACTAGAACGGGGTACTTGAGGTCAATGAATTTTGGAACAAAAAAATTTTCTCCTCAATACAAGAATATCGATATGTCGTACTTTAAGAATGCCGGACGAAATGCATGACGAAAAATGTAAAAAAGGCGAAAGTACCTTGAAAAAATTTTGAAAGACTCAGGGGGTTACAGCGCACCTTTTTTGCCTGCACTGCACTGTGAGCCCTAGTTAAGGGCTTGCTTATATTTTATCAACAAATTACTCTTACATTTTTAACCGACTTCCAAAAAAGGAAGAGGTTATCATTTCGTCGGTATATTTTTTTTTGGGCCATGTCAACCGATTACGATAATTCTTTTTCTATCGGAAAGGTGTGGCCGCAAGGGTGGTCCTATACTAATTTGGTTTAGATACATCAATTGGTCATGAAGAAATTAACGTTTTTATTAAATTTTTATTTGAGAATTGAAGTCGGTTTTGTTTTTTGCTTAAAATTTGCTTGTTAACTTTACATGTTAGTACGAATAACGTAGACAAGTTATATTCATTAAATTTCGACGTTTATTCGTTTTAATTGAGATTAACCTTACCAGCGAAAGTTTCTGTTTGAACTGAAATGGTTTTTTAATCTTGATACATGATTGGGTAGTGTTATACAATTTTGGGATTACATATACGTCATTCCACGGTAATCGTGGGAACAAGCCAATTTTATACATATTGCATTTCACTTATTGACCTTGAAGTATGGGATTTTTTCGTAACACTAGCCAGGAAACTCCACTTGGAAACGCCAAGTGAAGACAAGTCCTTCTACACCTGGTATTTCCATCGCAGAGGATGCCTTCCTCTGCTACCAACAGCGGAATCCACATTGTATACTTTCAGAGCTGGAGCGTATGTGTCCATTCGAAGTACATGGTCAAGCCAGAAAAGCCGCTCTATTTGTATCCGCTGCACTATATCTATATCGTTCAGCTTATCCTTCTCCATAATTAGATGTAGCCTCTAAGTCATATACCAGCATGGCTATGATATGATAGGTATCTTATAGAGGGTTTTTCGGCAACGAGAAAATTATTGGTTCCTAATTAAACGAAGTCGTCTACTTTGTCGCTTCGCTTGCATATTCAACTTGGAAAATGCAGATTGATTATGTGGTATTTGGCGCATGTTGTAGGCTTGCCTTTCTCACCAAGGATGCCCGACACACCATATTCCAATCAACCAACCGACTTGAATAGCTCAACTGCTGAGTCGGCAGCTTCAGCAGCCGTGTTATTTTTCTGCTAAAAAATTGCTATTCATACTTCGTCATAGTCGAGCGGAGGGACATCCATTTCGTCGTCCTCGTATATACGTTCAACACACTGGCAGCATGCCTTCCGTCTATCACAACATGATCAATTTAGTTTCTCGTTTTTCGATCCGCATACAGCCATGTTGCTTGATACATAGATCTTTATATCCCAATCTGTGTCAGTTACGAAACGTTTCGTCGTAAAGGCTGAATTTTCTAATAGTTGAACCACAGATCGCTTATTTCCCTACCCTGTAAATAAAATCGCCTACCGCAATTTTGATATCACGAAGGGGGCAGCGCTAGTAGATGATCTTCAAGCGCTCAAAGTCCGGGTTAAACGCTGGATGCAATAAATCTTCCCCACCGATGTCTGTCAATTTGTTCCGAATCATATGCGTGTGGCCTGTTAGTGCTCTTTTCTGTTGGCTAATCCTGGTCGTTGATCGCTTCGCAACGTTGCAGCAGTGGGCAGATGGATAATGCCCTTCCAATCCCATACCAAAAACTTAACATAACCTTGTTTGCCGTCAATGCAGGCTTTGAAGTCGTTTGTCGAAAATTAAATTATCAAGAAACCTGCTGAGACCGATTTTTTAATTTTTATTTGTTCATATTAAATTTTTAGTGAAAAGTGTAGACAAAATAGTAGCAGTTTTGAAAAAAAATCGGTTCTGATCTTCCAGTTAATAAATGTTACATAATAAAAACTAATTGAAAACAATTGTAGGGTTTCCCCAAATTGAAAAAAATATTCAAAACAAATATTTTAAATGTTATAAAAAATCAACGCGAACTCTGAGCCACTTGCAACGTGCACTTTATTGTACTAAAATTTCTTGGTCTATAAAACTGCACACCCAAAATTTAAAAAAAAATTAAAAAAAAAATTTTTTGGTGGACATTTTTTGATAACAGTCCCTTTTTTTTTTTTGTTGAATTTGTTTCATTTTAGGGGAACCCTACAATTGTTTTCAACTAGTTTTTGTTATCTAACATTTATTAACTGGAACAGAAGAATCGAGTTTCTTCAAAATTGCTACTTGTTTAGCACTTTGAATTCAAAAATCGGACCCAAATAGCTCCTTGCAAAATTGTATAAGCTTTCATTAAAAAAAAAATAATAATAATCAAATTGAGTGAAAATTTAGGACTCCAGGGAGCATCGTTGGCAGCAAAATTCCCGCAATGGAATCGAGCAAACCACTCCTGGATCCGGCGTTCACTCACAGCATTCTTTGCATACACTTCACAAATTTTTCGGCATATTTTTAACAGCGTTTTCGCCTTTTTTATAGCAAAAAAGCAGCGCATAGCGTATTTCTTCAGATATTTCACCCAATTTCAAATCAATATTACTGTATGCACGATCAACGAATCACAGAATTATCTTCACTAAAAAGGTAGCCTGAAATGTCTCCTTCCAAGCGTGCGTCAGTACGAGTTTGGCCCAATTGAATTAGTGTTGCCAGATGTATGGGCATCAACGACACATAGTTACAAAAATACGTGTACACTTTTCATATAACCCAATATTAAAATGGAATAAGTAAGTGAATACATATAAATCATACGTAGGTACTTTAAAATTGTTGTTTAAAAAGTCTACATTAGAAGAACAAAAAACTCAAGTATTTTACCTGTGTCCGATGGAATCAGCTTAATAAGGTCAGCATTAAATTTTTTAATGGGACTGTGTTAAAATACAATGTACTCAATCAAGATATTAATGCTTTCGGCTTCAGCAAAGCTAATTTGTGATCACTTTCATAAAACATTGTCTGCTCAGTGCACAGCATCCAGTCACAAGAGTGTGGCATGTGCCGGGCCATTAACTGCACCAAAGCAGCTGCATTCTTATGACCTAATTTTCAATATTCCACATTATAGCCTTGCACGCACTTACCTGCTAGTAAGCGCTAAAAAAGTTCTTACTTAAAAATGATTCTAAGCTTAATAAAGCAAGTCACTACTGTTGCCACTTGTTTTTTTTTTTGAACACATACACATGTATTCATTCACATACATACATACATACATATCACGTGACGATGTCAGTTAACGTAGTAGTTCAAGGCATAGTTGTGTATGTACTTACCTGTAAGAAAAGAGAAAAATAAAAACAAAATCAATGTTTAGTTACAAATGTTATAAAAATGCATAAATGTTTAAAAATTACAATGCAATACAATTACAATACAAGTTTGGGATTTCTACGAAAATCAGAGTGTTGAAATCACGCATGCAGCACATGATACAGCACAAATACTGGATCATCCAACGATTAATTACGAAAAGCTTTGAGAAATTACACAGTCAGCTTATAGCAGTGAAAAAATACATACGTAGCCGAAATTCAAATTAATGTAGCGGCGACCTACACAAAAATGCACGGAATGTGTTTATCTTCTTATTTTCGACAGCAAGTAACAGTAAAAATTCAAAAAAAAAAAAAAAATATACAAAAAATAAAAATACCCTGATATAAATAACATCGAAAAAGGCGGCAGAAGAAGAAAATAATACAATATGCATGTATGTATAAAAGTGAGAAACGACTGGACAAAGGAAAATTGCTCGACATCAATGCTGATGCTGCTGAAAAGGGCCGAAATTGTAGAGTGGGTCAAACGATGGTATGTATGGCATCTGGTGTTGTGCATCCGCATGCGCAGAGCATGGATGCCACTGGCATATTTCTTAGGAGAAAAGGGCAGAAAAATTTATAGAAACAGATTCGGCAGCACACGACTCGGTGCACAGTTAATAACATGTCAATAATTTATCAAGCAGCATTTCTACAAGCAAACTCAAAACGCAGTTGGCGACGAGAAGACGCTGGCGTTGCATTGGCGGAAATGCAGCAGACGAAATACAAAGCAAAGCAAAACATACACACAAATATGGAGAAAAAGTCTGCTGTAGTTTACACACTTACATTGTTGCATAAATTAAATTTGATTAACTAATTTGCTATTTTCAGTTTTCTAAACTATTTATACTTATATGTATACTTTGTTGCGTTCGTGTTTCTTAATGATCTGGTGCGCATGCGCAATACGCAAAATTTAAATTAATGAAATACAAGTTTCGCATTTTATGCATCCGACTAATTGTGACAGTGATATGTATGCGTATACAAAACGGATGCAAAATGAGTTTTTATGCATTTATACTGCAGTGGTTGCCAATGAAAATCGTACACTCTATTAACATATATTTCTCAACACACTAAATACCTAGTATATCACAGCGTGTATTACCCTGACGTTTTAACGATTTATTTATATTTTCCATAAGAAATTTTTCTTTTTTTTCTAAAAAAAAAAAATAGTTCAGTCAACAGCAAAAACCACAATACAAAAAAATGCTCATCGAAAATTTCAATTTTTAATTGTATTTTTAGAAAAACGCAGTGGCTACAAAACTGCATACTCAAAATATTTCTAAGAAGTGTAACGGCTCGAAATTTTTACGAAAGTATGGTGATTTCTTTTAATTGCACAAACATTGAAACTTGGATTTATTCGGTTCTTGTAAAAAATAAAAAATAATGAGAATTATAAAATTATAAAAAATAGCCAAATCTTGGCAATATGTGAGTGTCGTATAGCTATGATAAGCACTATATATGGACTGCGGGAGTGCACGATAACTGTGGTTCTTTTGCGGGCGATCACAAGAACATAGCTTGAAAGAGTACACGGATTTCGTATTGAAAAAAGCGACTGCCACCCGAACGTTTTCAGTGGACTTTACTATCAAAAACGTCGACTATTTTCTTAATGAAATAAATAAATAAACAGGCTGTATGTAGGAGTATTTGATTGCAAGCATAAAGCTTAATTTTCCCAGAAAAGGAAGGAAAAGAAACTAAAGTAGGTAGCCGACATCCGTCCTGATGCTTGCTCTATCTAACAAACGAACAATGTCAAAGAAGGAAAAATCTAAGGCACTCAAAAGGGTGATCTTTTCATCGCTAGGCAGGAGTTGATGCGGCAAACCTAACACAACATTTGTGTCGACTAGAGAAAGTGAGATGTAGGAAGAAGACGGCCTCGCGAAATTGGCTTCTGCTGACCCGTCAATTGTGGTTCCAATGTTTCGAAGTGGGTGCATTGAGATCCTTGTCTAGTAAATATTTAGTATGCCGAACTGGTTATGTGCTAAAAGAACCCAGTTGAAATTCACTCATTCATTAATATAAATAGTAATTATATATATACCATATGTACTTTTGACTACAAGTAGGCGAATCAATGAAGTTCGTCATAACATAAAGAAGACTACGGAAACCCACTTCATTTCCAATGTCCTTCTCAGTAGTTAAGGCAGCATTAGAACTATAGATACTTATAAACTTTTTAACCGACTTAAAAAAAAAGGAGGAAGGTTACCAATCCTAGCGGGTGAGGGATTAACATTTTAAACTTCATGTAACATAATGTAGATACACGTGTTACTGGACCACGTCAAATGTTTTCGACACTCTTTTTTCGGAAGTGGTCCCTTACGAATTTGGTTTAGTTCCGATCATTGTGTTATTAACGGTACTCCTAAAATTTTATATGAGCACTGAAGTTGGGTTTATTCTTTGCTTAGAAACTACTTGTTTGCTTAAAACTTAAAAAAAAAAGTCTTAAGCTTCAAGCAACCTTCATGACCTTATCCGGTACCTGATATTAGAATACATTGTAGCTTAAGACATTTTGTTTTTTTTGGAGAACTATTTAAATATTAATTTATACTAATTTATCGTCGTTTAAAGTGCAAAACCGCGTATCAACAAAATGCAAAACCGCGTATCAGCAAAATGTAAAACCGCGTATGTGAAGTTGTAGAAATTCTTTTCTAAAGCGTAAAAACAATCATATTTCAAGATGGTTCTCTTTTTTATAAAGCAATCGCATTTCTGGCTAGTATATTTCGGGAAGAATGGATAAGGATTGAGCCCAGAGCTTGTGTGAGCAAATCCAATTTTTGGCAGCCAATGTCAGCTACGCGGTTTTGCAGGATGACGATACGAGGTTTTGTACTTTAAACGACGATATGTTTTAATAACTAAATGTCAGAGTAGTCCGTTACTTTTTCGAACACACTGTGTAAATAGAAGCGCACACCCGTAATCAATTACTTAGATATTACCTGTTGGCAGTCAAATTAAAATTAGCAGTAAATAACGGCAGCGAGCCCATAAATGCAAAAGCTCTATTTACCTTTTTTGTGGATGGCGAAAAGTGTACGAAAGTGCTTCCGAGTACGAACAACTTTTGTCAAATCTACAGCCCGCGACAAAACGATAGCACCACAACATTTTGAACAGATTTGACTATTTATCTTTTATTTGTTCAATGTTTATTATTTTTATATAAAAGTATATGTAGCTTTTTATCTAATAAATACCATATAAATCCAAATTTGGACAAGTATTATAAAAATTCCACAAACTTTTCATCCCAATTCCAAACATTTTAATTTCTGGAATAATTTTTGGTATGCAGTTTTATATGTAGCTTATTATTTTTTTATATGGAAAAGAATGCATAACACCGTAAAAAAACGTATCAAAAATCAATGCGATTTTTCAGCAGCTTCAAGCTGTCACTTTATTATAGTAGATTTTTTAATAATCTATAAAACTGCATACCAAAAATTAATTTAGAAATTGTAATTAACATACTTGAAATTGGGATACAAAGTTTGTGCAGTTCTTTAAATTTTTATACAAAGTTTGAAATTTGCACTTATATGGTTTTTGTTAGATAAGGAGCTGAACTTAATTAAATTAATGAACCTTAAACAAGCAAAAGATAAGTAGTCAAAACATACAGTGGTCGAAATAATTATAGCCGGACCATATTTTGACAAGTTTTAATATATTATTTTTGTTGTTATTAAATTTTGTTTATTTTTTTTATAAAAATATAGATATTCTTTAACAAAACCCATGTAAATCCAAGTTTCAAGCTTTGTGAAATATTAAAAGAAATCATCAAACTCTCCTAAAAACTAATAGCTTTTTTAATTAGATTTCCTAGAAAGATTTTGAGTTTACAGTGTGTAGGTTTTAAATGGCAAAAAAAAAATTTTAGTTTTTTTATCCCATTTGACCCATATAACGAATACACACAATTTTATTTTTATATGGAAGAAAACTGTAGGATACTCGACAAATAAAAAATTCTATAAAATCAATCAAAATTCTCTCTGAAAATCTGATGGAACTTATACTACATCGCTGCTAGACACATACAAACCTCTCTTGGAAACTAATGTTCCGGCTAGCAGGATACTTACTGACGCAGGCAGAGATATGGTGGAGGACAGCGCGACGGGAAGAGCCCTCAGTCTAAAATGGTATAGAGCATAACTGATGGTGACAGAGGAGTCAATAAGGTTTTCTTTAGCCTCTTTTGACGACTTTAAGTCACTGGGCGCAGATGGTGTGTATCCAAAAATGCAGGCTTAGAGGGGCTGTAATAAGACTTTTTAGGGCCTGTTCCCCCTGGAAACCGCTTGCACATCTTTAAAGATAGTCCAGGAACGTAAGTTGGGGCTGAACTTCGTTACAAAGTAGGATGTTGAAGGCAACGAGCTGGCTGATAAATTGGCGAACTGCGGTTCTCTGGAGCATCCAATTGGACCGCAGCCAATTTTGGGGCCAAGCTTAGCGGGAACTTTCGGGTACATCAAGGATCTCACAAGCAAAACTCGAGAAAGTCGTTGGTGTAGTATTGACGCCTGCAAAACAGCTAAGTGTTTCCTGCAAAATCCGGACAGAATGGAAGTAAAAGTCCTTCTCAGGCAGACTCGTTCTCTACGAGCCTTGATAGGATTGACTAGGGGGCACATTCCATGGGGGCGACATATGGTCACCATAGGTATCAAGGACGATCCACTGTATACATCTTGTTTGGAAGATGATGATAGTATAGAACATTTTCTCTGCCTATTCGCTACACTTGGATGGGACATTTTTGGGTCGGATGTACTGCGAATGGACGAGATACAATCTCTTTCCCTCAACAAAGTGCTAAGATTCATAAAGGAGTCTGCCATGTACATGCTCAAAAGCTTGCAACATCGACAGTTGCGCAAATAAATAAATTCTTACTTTTCTTCCTTATTTGGTAACTACTGTTTATTATTTGTCAATTAATCTGTTAACAAAACACGACGCCGCCAACAAATGATAAAAAAAAAAAACAAGCTGTACAGATATCTAAAAGCAAACAAGTGGTGAGGAGCCAACATAGAAAATAGTGAAAACAAATTTGTCGCCACGGGTCACTGACATTTTTACTAGAATTCAATGACACATTTAATTGGCATTTCTAGTCAGCTATTCCAATTATGTATACAAAACAAAAAAGTAAACAAAGAAAATACAAAATATGCAAATAATTGCAAAAATACTACATACATACATATGTATTCATGTACTAATATGTACTATGTATGTTTTGGAAATAAATAAATAAGATTATGAAACGTGAGGAAAACAATCTGTCATTCGAAAAGTTGTAACCGTTTACAATAAGGTGCAAATACTTTGAGTAAATAACCGAAATTATGAAATTTTCAAAAAGGCATGCTGATTTTATGAATGAATTATTAACTGAAATTGTGTGAAATCGCGGATGTTTATCGCATCAGCCAGCTGTGTGCTGACAAACAGGTCTCACAATCGATTGCAGTGAAAGTGATAAGAACCGCAAAGTTGCTAATTATACTTGCATTTCCATAAGTAGGAGGTCAGTTACATGTCAATAAAATATATATTTTAATTAAATCAATTTGCGTGCAGCATTTATCAAACACTGATGATTAAAAATATGTTAAATTTTACAAACATGCTAATCAGAAATGCACGAACAAAAATTTATCGAAACTTATCTAAATTTTGAGTTATCACATTTGGTATTTTGCAAATGTTCCACAAGCCTGTCTCATACACGTTTATTGGGTTTAATTGCAATAAGAATAAATTGGTATTATGAAAAATATTTCACCAGCTACATACACATTTGCCAGTAGTAAAGGTGCACGTAGGGGTATTTAAATTTTCTATGCGGCCAGGCTGTAAAAGGCCCTAGCCATAGCCTTTGAAAAATCCACAGCAGCCAGCATCCTTAAGAAAAAATTCCCTCAATACTGGACGGGGGAGCTTAGGGAGTACAGGTCGAATCTCAAGTAAATCTACAATGAATGCTAGAGAACAAAACTGTGGCAACCACACAAAGATGGATTAGAGCAGTACAAAAAAATTGCTAAAGAAAGCTAAAACTCACTATTGGCAGTCATATTGCACATAAATAGAGAACTGTAGGAATTCCACCAGGCTAAGAAAAGTGTTATCTAATTAACACACCAACCCAGCCTGATTAGGGGGAGGATGGTGTATGGACAGAGACAGCGGAGGAGCCACTTGAAACCCTCATCAATACAAAACTTTCCTGGCTGCCATCAGAGACCTAAAACATGGCCTCAAACAAACAGTTAGGAACTCTCAAAAGAGTTGCTCGACTCAATCGTAGACAAAGAAAAAATTAAATTCGCTAGAAATAAATTCTCGTCGTACAAGCCTTCTGGCCCAAACGGTATCGTACCGAAGATGCTCGAGAAGCGACAGGAGTCCTCGGTATTCTGGCTGGAAAGGGTCTTCAAAGCCAGAATCAGCTTGACATACATTCTGAAAATCGAGTCAAAGTTGTCTTTATTTCCAAACGAAATCACGAAAATGCTAAAGACTTCAGACTAATAAGTCTAACATCTTCCCAGCTAAAGGTATTGGAAAGACTGTTATGGTCTGATTATGCATACTTCGCATAACTTCGCACAACCATTTGTACCAGTGCACTAAAAGTGTAACTTAAGAAAATGTGAAGCAAAATCTAAACTCAACAGATCGCTAAGTTTTTAAAAGTTCTGCTAATTTCTGGGTAATGGAATACACACAAAATGCATACAAAGTACATACGTAATTACAGTTTGAAGTTTATGCGAAGTTGTGCGAAGTTATGCAAAGTATGCATAATCAGACCATTAGACTTACACATAAGGCATTTTCTGGGAAACGCCAAATTTTCCAAAGTTCAACATGCATATGGTCACCATAGGTATCAAGGACGATCGTGGGCAGCATAGAAAAATCACTCGATTAGAAGCAATACACGTTGGCGGCCTGCACAATTAAGAGTTCCTGAGGATGACCTCGGATTGAGGTCGAAATATCGACAATAAAAATTAATAAAACTAAAACTGGAGTTTTATGTATTTGCTTGGTCTCGAGCTTAATAAATAAAAATTATCATAGTTTATCATTCAAAGGCCAATAACCAAAAACAAACAAATTAAATGAAAATTAAATTTAAAAAAGAAAATAAAATCGCTGCCCGAGGTTTCGAACACGGATCTCTCGACATGCACATCGGTGCTTTACCCACTCGGCCATTGTGTCTGATCGAGCGAGGCCAGCTAAATGATACAAGTGCTTTCTCTCAAAACTTCTCTCTCTGACGAACGACTTTTTACTATCTAAAGGTCTGATTATGCATACTTCGCATAACTTCGGACAACTTCTTAAACGTAACACAACTTTACAAAACTTAAGACTGATTATGCTTCGCATGCAACCAAATTTATCAGTACTACCAACCTTATGCATCGACGAAATAGGGCTATTCACGGTGTGTGAACAAAAACAGCAGATTTTTGGTTTCTTTAGGTAAACTGATCTGTTTACAGAAAAATTCATTTAAGTGGTTTTAATGGTTAATATTTGTAGTCCAAATTAAGTAGAAACTAAAGTTCTTTACAGATACACTAAAGTTCTTTGATATAATTTTCCATACAATATCTGTCAAAATATGTAAATAAAATATGTACGTATATTTTTATTAATATAGTTAATTACGTTTTTTTTTTTTTAATAATAATTTTTATTTTAATAATAAATCAAAAGACTGAATTACCTTTTCAACTTTGAAAATTGGTTCAAAACTTTTCAAAATAAAACTTTTTGAAAATATTGATAATTCCACGTTTACCCTCCCTAGTACCGTTCCTATGAATTTGCACAAAAAAAAAAACTTTATTCCATTGAAATCATGGCCCGCCGGCCATGCTCACTCTTTCTTTTTTTTTAGCTCAACGTGCCCTATTCTTTACTTGCTCCCAAAATTACATTAATAGAGTCGTGAATTCCCCTAATATGCTTTCCATGCACCTCTGTAAAAATATTGCTATTGGTACCATTGCAATTGAAATGTCACTTAAGAAAACATTAGGCAAAATCTAAACTCAACAGATCGCTAATTTTTTACAAGTTCTGCTAATTTCTGCGTAATGGAATATATATGTAAAAAACGTATTCAAGAGATTTTCACCTGACAGTTTGAAATTTATGCGAAGTTCTGCGAAGTATGCATAATCAGGCCATTAGTCAGAATTGCCCTGTATGTATGAAAAGATAATATCAGTGCTGGGCAATTGCTCCTTTATTTACAAACAGTGTGTGCGCTTTTTTGGGTCAACTTAAGTTGATGCAATCAAATTACGTACGCGAATTCGTTCGGGCAATGTCACTTCATCCTGCTATATCCACTATCTTTCGACCAAATTTATTGTTTACAAGTAATAATCTGTTTTGAGCTTAATGCAAAGCAGATCTCCAAAGTGCCTTACTGAGATAAAAGACAGAATGAAAAGCTACGACATAAACAATGGAGTCAAAAATAAATTAGCTGAAAATAAAATATTGCAAATTGAAAACATTTTTTATAGCTTTCGCTACCTCAACATTAACAATTTCGCAGTGCTGGACCCAGAAATGCAAACAAGTTAACTTGAAATCTGATAAATTAGCAATGCAAGCTGCATTTTGCCATAAATCATTTGGAATCGTCACTTGTCATCATAAAAATCTAATATAGTTTTTTATGTCACACCCAGACGAATGACTACTAATTGACGAAACCCAAAGTGCGGCATGCGTGGTAGCGTGGGCGGCGATCATAAAAGTGGAAAATTTTCACAATCGTATATATTTAAATTGTCAAACAATGAACTTATGCGACCTCAGCGTTAACGCAATCAGTTTGTTTTTTTTTTTTGTTCTTGTTTTTCTTCAATGGTTCTGTAGAATTGCGCAATTTGTTTGAAACGCTGCATTGCATTAAAATTTGCAAATATTCAATAATTTATACATAGTGTGTAGGTATTTCACATAAAATATATGTACATAAATAAGTGTAGGTGATTCGCCGTTTTCATTGTCAAGCAAACCTAATGCGCTTGCCTAAAGCTTTGAAAATTCGCGAATTAATTTCGTTTTCTGGTTTTCTACGCGACGTGGCGAATACTTAATATTTTTCAACTATGCCTAGAAACCAAACAAGCCCGCACACATCTGCTATTAATTTCAATTATTATTAAAAACTTTATTATATTACTTTTCTACATGCTTTCGGCTAATACATATAATTTTGCGTATCATCGCCCGCAAGCGATTTATTTGCACATTTGTTCGCAAGCTTGATCGTCTGCGCTAGTATAAATAGAAAAGCACTACATATTTATATGCATGTGTGTTTATGTACGCGCCTGGTATCTTCCGGTGCGGAAGAAATATGAGAATTCAAATTTTCGCATAAAAAAAAAAATTTGTTTATCACCCACACTACTACAACGGGAGCATGGCGTAATATTATGGAGAAGTGCTGTCACGCATCAATTAAATTTTATTTATATACTCGTAGATTCCCATTTGGATGTTGTTGTTTTCTTTCGTATTGTTATTGCTGTCATTTGCAAAAAAAATAAATAAAATAAAAAATTCAATGTCAATTAAACGAGATCACCATTTGCATAATAACACATTTACTGTGAGTCCATAAAAACGCACTTTTGTCACACCATTTCACAATAATGCGCAAAAAATTGTTTGTTTCAGTACTGGAAAAATGGTGTAATCTCTCCAAAGTGATCTAACAAACAAGGCTATGAAAATCGCCATTGGTATTTGCATGTTTTGTAAAAAATTATCGTAATTAAATTAGGCAAAGATGAATGAGTGGGAGAGGTTAAATTTTTAATTATTATTTTCGTCAATAAGATCCATCAGATTATTCCAAAAGGGATAAGGTGCTGACTGGGCCCTCCCAAACAGAAGGACCCTCTTCTTCAACTACATACATACATAATTCAAGTGCGAAATCAGCAATGAGAGATTTACAGAGCAATTCTGGCAACTTTCTATCACCACAGTCTTTCAAAGAGAAAAGTATTTCGTAAGACAATTGTCAATTCTGGCAACTATTTGAAAGCTCTTTACTGTCTTTCGAAAGACTAATTGAAAAATCTGCTAACAAGGAGATCTTAGCGTTATGCTGATCGCTTTTATCAATAGGTTTTTTTTTATTAAATTAAGTAAAGAGACATATCTATTTTTTAAAACACCAAAAAATTAATAAATAAAAAAAATTTACTTAGAAAATGAAAACAATTTAATTAGAAAAAGGAAAAAATTAAATTAGAAAAAGAAAAAAATTTAATTTGTCTAAAAATATTTTTATTTAAAGAAGCTAAAAACAATAAAAAATTATAAAATTCTACAAATTAAATGAAATAAAAAAATATATTTTTCTTTTTAAAACAGAAAAGTCTAAAAACTAAAAGAAAACTAAATTAAAATTAAATTTATAAATTAAGAGAAAATTTAACTAAAAAGAAAATTATAAAGAAAAGCAATAACCTAAAAATTAAGTTAAATTAAAAAAATATTTGTCAATTTTATTGTGGCTTATTAATCTTTATTTCAATAGTGTTGTTGAGCATTGTACCTACCACGACTGTTTATTAGGAAAAATTTAAAAAGCAACAAAGTCTAAGCGGTTGAAGGTATAGCAGCTATTTCGGAGATCACCATATCTCCTCATCAGACGTCTTTTTTCTAGACTTCAGCAAGGATCGAATCCGCAAAGCCAGAAGCGCTCACCACTGAACCATGCATGTGAAATTTTTTGCAAAATATATTCACTCGAACTATGTTCAGTTGTAAAGCATCAAAAAATTAAAATTTACAGCTCCAAACTCGCATTAAACGAGCAATTTTAAAGCGAAAAAAAACTTCAATTAGCATTTGAAAATTTAGGAGAGCCGTTAATTTCTTCATGATCCAGCGATCGGAACCAAATTAAATTAGTATGGGACCACCCTTGAGGTATCTACTTTCTTTCCCATAAAAAATAAAGATTTCAAAAAATATTCCGACGAATTGATAAGTCCTCCGTTGTGTTGAAGTCGATTTAAAAATAAAACATTATCTATACAGGTCCAACAACAATAACAATTATTTAATGTCGTGCATCACGGCAGAGGCAGAAGTTTGAAACTTTGAATACAATGAATGTCCCATCGTTGCTGTTGTACATGGGCGGAGTACTAGCGTGATTGGCTCGGTTTTTCCAAACCGGTTTCAGCCGGTTTTTAACATTTTGAGGCGGTTTTTTAAATCTTGATTTTTCGAATACCGAGTAAACCGGTTTTTTACAATCGAACAAACCGGGGATTCACCTATTTTATTTCTATACCAGAATCTACAAAATTCAAACCTTTTTTTTATTGGAAATGGAACTTGTACACTGTAAAAAATTACTTAAAAAATAAAATGAAAATCGAACGAAACTCTTTCACGGGTTTTTATTGTTGTAGCAGCTTACTAAGCTCCGTCTAAATCAGTGAATTGACTACATACCGCCTTCATTCGCATCTAACGGCAGGCTCAGCAAAATGCTAGATCCGACGGATTTGGGCCGTCTCATGTTAGATGAGCTGCTTTTGAGTGGGCGTACAAAGAGGCGGTTGGTGCAATCGGTGCATCTTCTACAAACAAGACTGAACAGTTTAAGTTACTACAATATCCAGAATAGAAGCAACACGAGCTCTTCGTCTGCGATAGGTGGCGCGTTAGTCCCCGATGATGGAATTCAAGGGATAGCAATCGAAATGAACAACTGGCGCAAGTAATTGGCGAAGTTTTCTTTTTTTT
Source organism: Rhagoletis zephyria (assembly GCF_001687245.7). Taxonomy (NCBI): domain Eukaryota; kingdom Metazoa; phylum Arthropoda; class Insecta; order Diptera; family Tephritidae; genus Rhagoletis; species Rhagoletis zephyria. The sequence goes on along the minus strand of NW_016157148.1, from coordinate 99,982 downwards.
TTGGTCTCGACCTAAACCGAAAAAGGGTTGCACATAGTGCCAAATAAGACAAACGCACATGCACGTCCACCCAGGATACATAATTGATAGATTTATCACTGGTTATTGCCTAATAGGAATGGACTCAAGAAGAATGGGCTTTTGGAATGGGTAATCCAACGCTTCGGACACTTTCTCTGAATATCCGGGGTTGACGAGAGTCAGACAGCGTTATCTTCATAAACACTTTTCTTAGACTATTTTCAGTGCATAGTTTGATTTGTAGGAGTAAGGCGGCTACCATTGCTAGTACGAATAATATCAGGGGTATTCATATAACGTTATAAACTGCTGATAATCGTGATAAAATTACAAATTCCATCGCTGACACTTATTCTGAATTATTTTTATAAGATTTCGTTTGGTAAGGCACGGAACGAGAAGCGCTGTTCTTTTATTTTCCATGTTCTCTGAAGCTACTCCGCTGCTTGGATTAGAACTCTAGGTTAAGAGGAAAATATTCGCTTAAACATGGTAAATTAGTTATATTAAAGATGGCTATAGCTTCGGCAATTAGGTTGTTTGGCTTTGCAGAATGCAGAGAGAAAATAGCTTGCGTTCCTCTAGCACAGTTTTTATGGATTAATGGAAGATGATGTGAAATCATGTTGCTGTTGTTGTTGTTGTTGTGAAATCATCTTTATTGACAATTTTTCTCAGCTTACACTAATTATGTATTTATTGCGGTAGAAACCTGTCTATCGATTGACTATTTTTGTTTCACGTCATTGAAGATAAGCTTGCCTCGGGGAATGCACCGCATTTTTCATTCATCTTACTAAATAAAAATTATCTACAACCATTGACGTCAGTCTGTGCTATAAATACTAAGCGCTCAAATTATGCACCAACATGCGCCTACTTATGTGTAAGTATGTATGTATGCATGTGATTTAATAAAGTCTGGATATTCGACAACAGGAAACGAACTACACGCCGCTTCACATGAATAGGCACATTTTCACATATTTTCACCAAAAGGAAATTATAAATAGCTCTAGGCACTTTTGCTGAGATGAATAAATTCAAAATCAGAGAAACCATAATTTCACAAAGTAAAGGATAGCAACAGGAATTGTATATGGCTAATCATAAATTTCATTTTCCCCAAACAGGGTCACTTTTCACTTTTTTGTTTTCGTGTATTTACTATGGGCGGATGAAAAATTTTCGGGTGAAACTTAGGATTAGGCTGAATGTTTTTTTTCGGGCGGAAAACTTTAGGTTTGATGGCTCCAACGAATTAAATAATTATTTTCATGATTTGCAAAAGTGGCATGTTTTTACTCCACGCCATGATCGATATGTTAGTATCGCGGTCGGAAGCGCGATGTCGATCTACGGAAGATTGAGCTCATCAAAACCTACGAAAGATTCATACAAAAAGGGTCTAAAAGCATACCTATTCAACATCTATCATATATTATTGGACCTTTTTCTGGATATTAAAGCAAAATAACGCAAAGATTTATACCACAAGAGCTGTACAAACGAGGATATCGAAGAAAAACCATGCTTTTTGCAAGTTGGCGCATGAGTCGTGATATCTGAAAAGGCCGATTTTATGGTCCGATTTGGTTCATATTTAGAAAGCGCTTTTTAAAAATATTTTTTTTTTTTTTACTATTAACTTATTTCAATCGTTTTGATAATTTTGTTTTTTTTTTTTAGTCCGATATTTGAAATTTTATTTGTTCATATTAAATTTCGCAGTGCTAAGCGCAGGGAAAGTAACAATTTCGAAGTAAATCGAATCTCCTTTTCCTGCTATTGAATGCTACATACTTAATAAAGACTAGTTTAGAACAATTACATGGTTCACCCAAAAACAAAAAAATTGCTCAGAAAAATTTTAAATGTTATAAAAAAAATTCACCAAAATTTATTTTTATTTTTAACCGACTTCCAAAAAAGGAGGAGGTTATCAGTTCGTCGGAATATTATTTTTTTTTTATGTATGTTACCGCATAACTTTGGACCACGTCAAACCAATTTCGATAATTCTTTTTGCTTCGGAAAGGTAGTGTCTCAGATCAGTGGATCATGAGATATATATATATATTTTTTTTTTATTTGAGAGTTGAAGTCGGTTTTTTTTGGCTAAAAATTACTTGTTTAATTTACGTACACTGCCGGCAAAAAGCAAATTTTTCAAAATAAATGGAACAAGTTTTTTCTAATATTTTTCCGCCGATTTTTTATAAAAATATGGTTTACTCTACAACAAAAAACATAAAAATATAATTCCTAAACTTTGTGCAAAACTTGCGAAAATTCAGCAAATTTTTATACAAATTTTCAAATTTTTAATTTATTTTGAATTTTTTTGAGATAGGTTCGCCATTTCCTCAGCGTATTTTCATATGGAGTTTTAGCTTTTCTTGCGAACTGTATACTAGGCTATTGGCCGGCTCTTGAAGAATAATAACTGACCTATTCAAGTGTAGCTGGGTGTATTTGTGTGTTTGCCATGTCGCCTGGATTCTACGAATTGCATTCACAAATTTTTGAAGATTGGTATGTATGTATGTATGTGGTAAATTCGGTTGAAATAAGTCGGTATCCATTTAACGCCACATTAAGCCGATATTGTTTGCTCTTGATAGGGGAATCCAAATAAACAGGTTCACTTAGCTAAATTTATACATATGTATGTAGATACATATGTATTTATGTTTAGTTTGAAATTCTCCAAATTTCGAACGCTTTTTGTTTGCTCTGTTTCCGGTTTGCCGTCAAGCTATTTGGTGCTTACTTTTTTTTTTAAACAAAGCCTCAGCTGATAAGCTCTTGAAGATGAAAAATACTAAAATATATTTTTAAATACATTGCTCTGCAGTTATTATGGCGAAATGCGCAGTAAATTTAGATTCGTGGTTTTTCCTGCTTAAGCCGAAATTCGAGCCATTTCGGGGAATTTTCAGTACTATCATTGACGCTTACTCCTTAAACTTGTTTAAGCTCCGCGATTTTTTCATGTCGTTTCACCATTTCAGCAGTTTGCCTCTTAAATCATGCTGAGAAGATGTCAACCATAACAGCTGTTAATTGTTTCTTTAAATATTTTTTTTTTTT